>NC_031769.1:60633056-60734095 GCF_001522545.3 Parus major
TCAGCTGTTACTAAACTGAAACGCATAATGGAAGCACAGTATTCCACTCTTTCCAATACTGTCAGGAGCCACACAATGGCAATACTCACTGAATCCATGAGGATGGGAGCAATCCATTCTGCATGGGATGAGGTCAGACCATATCACAGAAGCCCTCACTTTCACTCATTTCTGTGCTTGAAACTAGGACATATCAAAGTTCAGAACACAGCTCTATCAACACTGGCAAGCTGGGAAGCCACAGCTTCCTGCACTAGATCTACTGGATGTGAGTCCTGGGCAGGCCTGTGGGTTTCCATCTCGGGGTCACCCAGATCTATCAGGCTTACTGTGCCTGAGCAGTAGGATGGTGCTGGCCCCAGGCACAGGCTTATGGTGACACGTCTGGTCCTGCAGGAGGTCAACTGCAGGATTCTCCTAAGGTTTTATGTTCATCCTGGTCACAGTGCTCAGCAAAGCTGATCAGCACAAAATGCAGTGAAACAAAGTGCAGTCAGACAAGAGAACTGGAGTGTTATGGCATCAAACATTCCAGATATTTCCAAAACATATTCAAATAACAAAATTATACCAAGTGGAATTCCAACTACTGGTTACCAGGTCTGAGATTAAAATCTAAAGCTTTTCTAAATAACATCCTCTGTTCTTAATGACACTATGCAACATATGTTAATGCTAAGCTACAAGGAATTTCCACCCAAACTAGTTTGGTGCACTTTACTTTTAACATCCTGTTGACAAGAGGTAATACAACACTATTAAATAAAAACACATTCTTCAAAATGACAAAGGACAGATCTTTCTTTCAGACCACATGAAGGCTTTTGGTAACTGTGGCATTTACTGAGCAAAAGGAATTGAGCTTTGGGAAGGTCAAATGGCTTGATAACTTGGCTAGCTGTCTCTTCTGAAACAGGACTTGGGAGTTCAGATGTAACAATTTGCCTTTGACACAGAAAAAAATGTTTATTTTTGTTAATCGAATAACAAAACATTGGGATATGCTAAATCCCTTAGCTGGAATGTTTACAGTTTAGATAGGGTGTGTTCAGAAGACATTTGCAACATTGGCCTTTTTTAACATCAAGGATTTTTTAGGAGATATTTATAAACACACATTGTTAAAGTGAAAGCAGTGGAAAACAGAGGGACCAGCTTCATGTGATTGTAGTTTGCTCTCTTCTAACAAGAAACTAACTGGGCTCTCGGGGTCCCCTGGCTGGAGACTGCCAAAGCTGTCTGGAGCAAGCAGTGTCTTGACTGCAAGGCAAGCAGGTCAAGGCACATAGAGATGTGACACAAAGCCAGGCCTCCAAAGGGCCAGCAAGAAACTTCCTGGCATCAAGAGAAGCATGCAGAGTCTGCCAGAAACTGAGGAACAACTCAACTGACAGGAACAATGAAACTGATCCTCCACTGAATTCTGCAAAATGTACTGAAAGCCATCTATTGAAAAAAAAAAATAAAAATTACCGTGTGTTTATTTTTAGAAGGGTTGATCTGAGAATTTTTTTCTCAGTCCTTGCAATAAGATGATACCTTTAACATCACTGTCATTCCATTTTTTCACTGCAAGCACTGAAAAGCACTTTCAACAATTTTAGATTTACATCAAGAGAAATAACAGAATAAGTTGATTTTCCTTCTGTGTGACTGCTCAGCAAACAAAGCTAATACATGTAATATTTTGATCTGCCCCTATCTAATCCCATAGTCAAATACACTGCTCATTATTATATGGAAAATATGTTATTTGAGGTAACCAAAATAAAACAATTAAAACATTGAAAACTGCCTTTGATCCAAATGTATCCCAATGATTTAGAAAGCTTACCCAGTGTTCAAGTCTTAGCTACAAGGACAACCAGTGGATCAAAGACTGGGAGTAAAATCTGAGGATCAGACCCTAGGGAAGTCACTATCTCTGACATAAGCCTTTTCCATTAAGAAAACAACATCAACAGCTACTGACTATGCTGAAATTTGGCAAGAAACAATAGTAGAGGTTTGGACCTGGACATGAGGCTGTTTTGAAACAAAACACATTTACAGAAGTAATTATTACTACTGCTTTTCATGACTGGTAATTAAACTAGTCCAAGTGTATCCCATAACCTCTCCTCTGCCAGTTCCTTGATGAGTCCTTCCAAAGGCTACTGGAGATGAGGAAAGGACAAGTTCCAGCTCTGGACAGATCTGCAGAAGCAAAAAGGAGAAGTAAACGCAGTAACAATCCCCTGACTGAGCATCTCTCTGCCTGTACTCTCAGTATTCACATTTCATCTCCCTCTTTCCCAGCCCATGCATGGGTAAGAGCCCAGCATGCTGGGAGAGAGATCCTGGAAGGAATTCTGCTGCAGGCAATTCCTTCCATATTGCCTACTGCTCCAGTGTGAAGAAGCCCCACATGCCCAGGCTTTGAATTTGGGGCACCTCTAACCTCTGATAGGCCTCACATATATGCTACTGAACAGAAGTTGCAAACTACGCTGGAATAGCAAAAATACCCTGTTTTCCACATTCCTCTTCTGTCTCTGTGCTTCAGGCTCTGAGCATTCACAAAAAGATTTTTGCCTGTACTGTGCCAAACACAGGGAACACAGTTTCTCAGGGCCTCGATGCAACTACTTAGAAATCCAGATGTTAGTACATGTCATAAACCAGAAGCGTCCATCAAACATAGAGGTTTGCATTCATCGCTCCCTCACTTCAATTCCAAATTTCAACATTCATTACCGTAATAATTACAAGGGGGAACAGCAACCTGTAAACATATGAGATTCCAGCCTCAAGTGCCTCAGCATCTGGTAACAACTGTTTAGTCCCTACATGATCTTAGCCATGCAGTCAAAGTCCTGCCAATGGAGCATTTCCAAAGGAGTGTTTTTCAATAGACCTGTGCATTATGTGTGCAAAGATAAGCAACTGGGAGCTAATCTATGAAAGAAGCTGCCCCACCTCCCAAACTCTTAGAAAAATGAGCACATAGAACTGAAAACTCATAGTTTGTTTTTTTTTATTATAGGATGACAGTCTTACAGAAACCTTTCTAGAAACTTTCTGCTAGCTGGTCTTTTAATTATGACCGTGACAACTAATGCCCATAGGCAAAATAGGCATTTTGTCCTCACTGTTGCGGAATTTGGAAAGAGATAAGAATTCTTGACTTTTTCTCTACTCTTCACACGTGTATGCTTCCTTAAATCTGTTGGTACATCCTCCCAAAATGTGATAAGCAAAGTTAACAAGGGGGTTGAAATTGCCCAAGCCATGCACGCCGCTTGGGTATTTGCAACAAAAACATTGAGCAATCCAACAAATACGTCCTCATAGTAGTATTGTCTAAATTAAGTATATGTATGTGGCCTCTACCTCACTCCCAGCAAAGGGCACGATTGCCTTTCCCACAGATTTTCTGTGGAAACTGGTGATGAAGAATCCCCACCACTGAAACCATCAGCACAACTGTGGAGAGGTCAAGAGGGTGCAAGATTGCATCTTCTCCACTGTGCAAAATTTCAGCAAGCAAGTTATTGCTGGCCCCGTGGATGTTATCTTAGCCCTAAAACGGGTAAACCCCATGGGGAAGGGTTCCAGTACCAGTGGCTGGCAGAGCGCCCGCTGCTGTGAAAAATGTTCCAGTGAGTGCAATGGTAAACAGCCCACAGGAGCAGCTCCATTTCCCCAGTGATTACAGCTTTGTAACCTTCTTCCTTTTTTTTATGTTTTGTTTTTTTTTTGAAAGGGGGAAAGACTGGCTTGTTTTCCTTCATCATCTCCCCACCTCCATCAGAATGCTTAAAAAATTCACATGAACTCTCCCGTCTACTGCTCAGACATAAACAGTGCCAGCCTGCATGTCACTGCTTCTACTTAATTCTGGAATTTTCTTCGCATGCAAAGGATTAGCCTGGATGCTAGTCATCATGAAATGTGTTTTTCCTTCTATGTACATAGGGATTTAGAGCATGTAACTTTGAATTATTTGCAGCTATATATACACATGTGCAAAGAAATCTCCCCTACACCACAGCAACATACAGTACATGAGAGTGTAAGCAGAGGTAGCCTCAAAGGAACCAGTTCCAGTCCCTGAAAATAGATATAACTCTTCTGTTCCAATGATTTTTTTCCTTTTTTGCAAATATATAGAACACATGTTTTCAGATCTGCAAGTTTCATTCCTGTCTATCTGAAAATTCAACAGTTTGTGTAACCAAAC
Organism: Parus major; assembly: GCF_001522545.3. Classification (NCBI taxonomy): domain Eukaryota; kingdom Metazoa; phylum Chordata; class Aves; order Passeriformes; family Paridae; genus Parus; species Parus major. The sequence goes on from NC_031769.1 coordinate 60,637,279, forward strand.
GTGAATATCATCAAAGCCTCTGTCAGATACCCAGACAACGTCCACTCCTTGAGTAATGACTCATGTCTTATACTTTCCACCCTTTCCTCATATTTACAACAAAGCAAGAGGCAGAAAAGCAGGCAACAGACACAAATACCAACAGTCTCAATTAAAGGGCAGAAGCATGAGCATGAGCATGACAGTAAAATGGTAATTTTTCCTTCTAATAAAAAGTGATTCTGTATTCTGTCTCCAAACCAGCATCTGGACAAACTAGAGAAGTGGGTGCATAGGAACTAAATGGTTCAACAAATCCAAGTGCAAAATGCTGCATCTGGCTCAGGGCAATCCCAGACATGGGTACAGAATGCGAGAACTCCCTGAGAGCTGCTCTGACAAAAAGGGCTTGGGGGTCCTCGAGGATGAAAACTTGGACATGAGTGGACAGCATCAGCACTTGCAGGCCAAAATACCAATCACACCCTGGGCTGCATCTAAAGCAAAATGGGCAGGAGATCAAGGGAGGGGAATCTGCCCCTCTAGTCTGCTGAGACCCCACCTGGAATTCTGAATCCAGCCCTGGGGTCCTGAGCACAGGAAGCACATGGTCCTGCTAGAGAACATCTAGAAAAGGGCCACAAAGATGATCAGAGGGCTAGAACAACTCTCCTCCAAAGACAGGCTGAGAGAGCTGGAATTGTTCTGCCTGGAAAGGGGAAGGCTCCAGGAACACATCAGTGTGGCATTCCAGTACCTAAAAGGGGTCCATAAAAGAAGAAAAAGTAATTTTTACACAGGCAGATAGTGATAGAACAAGCGGAATGGTTTTAAACTAGAAGAGGGGAGACTTACATCAGGTGCTAGGAATTAATTCTTTCCTCAGAGGGGTAGTGAGACATTGGAACAGACTACCTAGAGAAGCTGTGGATGTCTCATCCTTGGAAGGCCAGGTTGGATAGGACTATGAACAACCTGGTCTAGTGGAAGCTGTCCCTGCCCACGGCAGGTAGGTTGGAACTAGATGGTCTTCAAGGTCCCTTCCAGCCCAAGCCATTCCAGGATTCTATGCTCTTTTGTCTCTCTCCTTGCAACAAAAATCATGTATAACAAGTACCCATGATGGCCGTGTCTACAACAAGCTCAGGAAATACAGAGGAAGAAACTCCATGCAGGAACCATTTAGAAGAGACACAGAGCGATTACTGAACACTATTTTCTCACTGATCAGCACAAAGTTATTTGGCACAAGCATCTCTGTAAATGTTTGTCCAAGACTAGGTAAATTTGCAGTGTACGATGGCCCTCAGACCTGTGCTTCTGTCAAGTGAGAAGGCTCATAGTCTAGCACTGGAGCTCAGTTATGCTTCAGCAGAAATACAGAATGCTAGAGTCTGAGCTTAGTATCACTGCTGCCTTTCCCTCCGGATCTGTTCTTTCTTGTTTTGTTTAATGTTCCTCTTTGCAAATCAGAAGAAGATTAGTTTTCAAATGGAATGAATGTAAGACCAGTTGTGAAGTGCATTATACTGGGCTCTGCTTTGGCATGGAGAAACCAGAGGAAGAGGAGAGAACTGCACCCAGCTCTGGGCAAGTACCAGAAAAAAGCACAGCTCCAGAATCACTTTCAGCCTCACAAAGCTGAAGGCAATATCTGTTTTAGGATATGCAAGGAGGTCTGATGGGCTCAATTCACAGCGACACTGGCAGCCTGCCACAGTATTTTGTTCACGTGGGCCTGAGATATCCATGGGCCCAGAGCTGTAATTATGGTCTCAGATATCACAGTACTACTAGCCCAGGAGATATTTATGCATCTGATATGTACAACCTAAAGGCACTGTGAAGTTTCAGGCACATTCAAGAAAAATCTCCACTGCAGAAGGGGGACAGCAAGTCTTTAGGAGTTCTTTTGAGGTACATCAAAGCAACACACTCCACTGGATCTCACCACTGAAAGTCACTGAAAGGTCTGAACAGGGTGAACTGCAGGCACAGGGCTCAGGCTCACACCACAGATATTATCAGAGGCATACTAATGAGCTGAGAACCAGGTTAAGCATTAGCACTGCTTGTTTCCCCATGAAGTAGCTTGCTGCTTCTCACAGTTGCATTTTAAACTCACAATAATAATATGGACAAAGTACATGCTTTCCTCTACCAAAAAGGGAAAGGCCAGACAACCACTTCCACACTATTTATTTCTACAAAGCTTATGAAGCATTCAGAGAATAGAGTGCAATCCAAGAACCTAGCTAGAGAGAAATAAACTCCATATTGTTTGCTTTTTATGCTAACTTTTCCCCCAAAGCATACTATCACAGAAACAGGACCACCAAAATATCACATCTGTGGGAAAGACGCCCATGATCACACCAGTGAGGTGCATGCAGAATACACTTCAGCATGGGGAACAGAAACTATACCAGGTTGCCAAATGCTAGCTCCACATGAAACCTAGGGAGGTTTCTGGGTCCTTGTGTGAGCAGACAGGACTTTGTGTGAAATACCCACATCAGACAGTAAGATGCATGGGAGAAGAGGAGTCTGATTCCCATCATATTGGCTTGGCTCTGGAGTAGCTCTGGTTTATTTTGAAAGAATGCCTCCAGTTCACTACAGCTTTAGACACTCTGCAAACACACACTTCTCCATCCATAATCTGAAGCATTACTTTCAGCAGCATACCTGCAGCCATGCCCTTACCAATGTGCAGTACTTTCTCCAAAATAGCTTACGTTCATTGATTTCAGCCACTTTCATGTTAAAGCAACAACCCAAACACCCATTCACATTCAGGCATAGACAAATCCTATACAGGACAAGAGTCAGGACAATATATTTGTTTCGAAAAATATTTAAGGACAGGATTTTGAAACCTCTGTTTCCATTAATATTGGGACCCTCCAAACCCAGTGCCTGCCCTTAACTGAGTCCACTTGCCCTTCAGGCTGAGGGCAGCCAAACGTATCAGATTGCCCTGCCTGCTCACAGGCAGCTGGAAAGCTGCATGGGGGCATTTCAGTCACAGCCCGTATCTCTGCTAAAATTTACTTCTTTAAAGCATTCACTGTCTGTTGACCAAGAGGATTCAAAGTCACCCTGCAATGCTTCCTTTACTATAGCAATTCTAAATATTTTACAACTTACAGTGCTCTCTGAAGGAAGACATTTGATATTGCTGTATGCAGTTAGGGAGCAGAGTGCTTTTGTATTACAGAAAATACAGATCTTTAAAATAAACTAGCCTGAAACATCTTCATTACTAAAGCTGCTTTGCACTGAGAAAGCCTTATGATGAGAAAGCAGTGCAAACACTCCAGTAAATGCAGTTGTCTATTCTTAGTGCCAAAAAAATTTTAAATGCAAACTAGAGAAGTATGATATATTTTGTATGTGCTTACATAAACCACATAACCCAAAACCCTGAGCAGATTAGAAGCGTACATTAACACGGATTAGAAGTTAACACTTGCAATACAGATGAACATATTTTTTCTTTCCTGAGACCAGCTGCATGAGACTGTGGCAGAAGAAATGCCTTTAAATCAGGAGGAAGTATCAGCATTTTAAACTCAGGCTTTCTCCAGCTTAATACGGTATTTTTTTCTGTGTGAAAGAAGTTCTTCTATTTAAACTAAAACATACTGACTGTATGCCATTTTAGCAATTGCCTTCCACACAGATATATCCTAATACTGCAGCATTTTTAAACACTTCACACAGCTATTTCTCCAAAAGTTACACTGACAAGAGTCATTTCACCCTTTTTGGGAAGTACTTGGTGTCTATTTATTTTCAGCCTCTAACAGTCAGGACACCAAGGTTTCCTTCTGCCACACTGCCTCAGCTCTAAGCACCAGATAGTTTTATTTTAGCCAAAGCACAAATAACATTTATTTTAGCTATTTAATCATTCTAGTCCTCACCTCCTAAAAAAAAATAAATAAATAAAAATTTTAAAAAGGCTTTTCCACTCTCTTCCATTAGAAGCTAATGCTGGCTTTCTGTTCTTTTAGGGTATCCTTTGCTCTCAAGGAGAAAAAGCAGACAGAAAGCTGTATTCCAACATACCTTGAAAGGCGAGGTGACTTTTCAGCGGCTGCCCTCGGACTCCGGCATTCCCAAGAAGCACGATGTGACAGAGCCCCGCAGCTCGCCGTGAGGAGCGCAGCAGATTGCTCCCACACGCCCTTCCTCTTCCCTGGCTATCTGACAGCTCAACACTTTTAAGGGCAGCAGCAGGACTCGTCTCCCAGCCCCTCGGCCGCTCCGAGAAATCATCCCCTCCCTGCTATTAAGTGCACGCTGCCATTGCACCTTAATCGCGCGTCACAGCTCGTATGCAGTAGCTGTGGGAAAGCTGCATTTATTTGTACAGGAAGCTTGAGAACAGCACTTCCTACTTCCCATCCGAGACTCAATTCAACTGCAGGTGATTACTTAAACCCTGTCAGCTCCCAGCCCATGCACACCCTTACGTTCCGATTTGGGTCTCTGTGCAGCTTTTAGCCACGACTCCCATCCGCGCCCTGACAAGGTAAAACTGAAAGCAGCGAGGCATTAGATGTGACACTCATCAGAGCCCTCCCAAATTAACCTGTTTGGGGAGAGCAGTTTGCATAGCAGCTGATGTCTGAAACCTTGCTGGCTTCTGCTTGTGAAAAAATGTCATCTAAAAAGAAAAAAAACAAAGTGATGTCTTCACGTTGGAGGGGAAGGGAGCAAAAAATCTGAACTCAAAAGTAAAGTACCCGTGTTAATTTCAGATCTGAGTGTTTAATGATGATGGTGCTCATCTTATTCTGTCAATACTAAAATTTCACTCTTTAAGCTTTCCCTGCGTGCAGGAGGGGTTGGGAATCCTGCAGATCCGTATTCCAGACCAAAGGGTGTGATTCACAGCAGCCAAGTAGCAGGAGAATATCTAATTGTGCCACATGACACCAAACCCTCAAGAACTTTTCCTGCTGTAGGAAATGCACCACACCCACAGATAAGAAATATAGATATATCAGAGTGCAGAGAGTGCAGAAAAACAGAAGTATAAATGTTAATCTACAATTTTCTTATGACAAAATAAATTTACTTTGTACTTCATGCAATCGTTGCTGGCATTTTGCCCGCAGTACTTTCCTGTGAAAAATTATATATAGGCATTTCTTCCGGGGTGTATAAAAGCTCACAGCTGAGCTTTTAGTTCTTTTCAGACAATTATACTGCATCAGATGAATTTAAGAAAAAAAAAAAAATAAGCTTGTGCAACTTTAATTCAGCCTCCTTGCTGAATTATTTCTTTATATTACAGCTTTGCTGGAATTGCCATCATATACTCTTCCTCTCAGAATAAGGACAAACTTAGAAATTATCTGTTTAACACTGGGTGCTTGATATAATCTTAGATATATATAATTTATATAATTTTATATATACAATTTTTGAATATATTTATATATATTTAGGGAGAGAGGGAATAACAACAAAAAAAAAAAATAGCTGTTCCAACATGTGGAATCTTGTCGAGCCCTATGGTGTTCATCATCAGGGTTACAACAAGATTAGGTAAACTAGAGCCATGTCACATATACTGCCACTTGAGCTAGCAGAGCATTTCCCAGCAGAAGCAGATGTATTATATTCTCAGCAGTGGCCAATCCTAGACAAGACTCAAGAAACACTGAGGGCTCAGAGTTATGTTTTTAGGCTCTAGAGCAGTACTGAAAATATGGAATTCTTTGGAAAACTTTATGAGTAGAATATGATTCTCCTTCTGTGCTTAGATTTTTATTCTCCATGTTCTGTTCTAGTATGAAATAGCTTGAGCCTCTACCACTACTCTCTTCACCACCTTCCCTCTGCTTCCAGCTCCTGTATTTTCTTCCTGTAGCTGCCCCCTTTGCTACTCTTCCTTCATCACACAAGTACTTGATTTGCCACAGATGAAGCTCAGCAAGAAAACTCCTCCTGTTCTCAGCCCCCGTGCTTAGCACCACAGCACTTGAACAGCAAAAGGCAATTATCTCAAGGAGGAGAGTGGTGAGAGAGGGAGGATGAAGGAAATCAAGTCATTCATGCAGGTGTAGGGAAAATGGTAGGGTGGTAAGTTCAGAAGCAGAGCAGAGCAGGGCAGCCGCTAATAACAGACTAGCAAAGGTAGCATCTTGTTTGGTACTTACTCCTTGCTGGCACAACAAAACAAAAAGAAATTTCACTGAAGCAGCCTCCAACAGTGAAGAGACAGAACTACAACAAAGAATAGTCATCTTTCCTTCAGATAAATTATAAGGCCAGCTTGTAACTAGGGGGGGTGTTCTTTTGAACTATGAAAACTAGATTTAGTACATTAAAATGCACAAAAATTCTGGAAACTTCAGCAAAAAATATCCCATCATATTTGTATCCAATTTCCTATTGTCTCCATGCAAGTTTTAATGTGATTGCATAAATGTGCAAAACTGCTTACAACAAAATTATTTTCCCTTAGACATCACATAATTGGTGAGAAAAATTATGCACATTTCTCAAGACATTTAATTAACTGGAAATGTTAATATATGCTTGTTCCAAGCACTCTACTGCTTGGGTATCAAATCCTAAACTATGGGGCCTGGATTTACACACCAATCACTTACTGATGCTCTTTGGACAGGTGTCTATACCCCTGCTTCTGTCTTCTCTTCAGTATTTGCCCCTACTTTTGTGCTTATCCAGGATGTCCACAGCAAAGAGTAGCCGAAGGTGATGTGACACTGTGCAGGAGCTCGGGCTGCAAGGACTTGAGATGATCAATACTGATGATTCTTGCAATTGTCATCACTAAAAGACGTGAGCTGGACTTTTATGAGCTCTTCTGTCAAAATGATTTCTCTTCCAGCTACACCTCGAGCCCAGGTACTTCACAGTTTCACAGAAGCACATCTTCTCGGCAAGCTAATTTTGTGAAGTGTTATGAGTCATGCTAAAATTGCTACCCAGCTCAAGTCCCTGAATCTCTAAACCCAGATTGATTGGTTTCCTTTATGAGCCAACAAAAAAAAGAAAAAAAAGAAAAAAAAAAAAAGAAAAAAAAAAGGAGTTCACATTGTCACACAATTCCAGACAAGGCACAAGCTAAGTTCTCTACTTTTGCTCCTTGGATAGCAGTGATATAAAGCACAAAACTGAGAGGATCTAATTAAATTTTTGGACACTCTTAACTGATGCTTTTATACCTCCAGCCTGGGGGAATAGCTGAGCCTTTGAGATGTCAAAATGCAGTATCACTGGAAATTTTATTTGAGTTACTAGCCAGAATAAGAATAAAGGCTGGCATAGTTAATTACTAACATGGCTGTGTCATCCTTGCAGTGACTTGAAATACTTCAGAAATGACTAAACCACTCTGCATTAACTGAAATTACTAATTAATTTTTGACATAGATGGGTAAAGAAGTAATAGCGTGACCAGTGAAAAGATTGCTCACATCCCACAAACAAAATACCATTAAGAGCAAGTGAAAACACTGAGTTAGTGTATAACTAACAGTTTCATTGTAATTAGACATAAAGAAATAGGACTAACTTATGAGGGGAAAAAATAAACTTTCACTACCCTGTTGTGCAGTTTTCAACTAACAAAAAGCAAATGCCCTGAAAAGCAATATCTATTCATAGGTGTAATATAAAAACAGGTTTTATAGCAAGCTTTTTAAAATCAGAGCATAACTAAAATAAAATTAGTCTTTAAACATTTTACTTAGTGAACATGCAAATAATCCATTTCCCTATGGAAAATGAAAGTATTTGTCGATGTAAGAGAGACAGTTTCACAACAAAAATAGATGCTAATGAGTAACATAACCAATGCTGAAAATAAAACAGGAAGGGGTTTTGCACAGGGAGTATACATATATTATCTGAAGTTGCAAGTGTGACGCCCCTGATGTCATGGATTATTAATAGCTATCTTCAATGAGAACTATTTTAAAGGGGGATTACACCATCAAAAGTAATTTTTGGTACCATCATAAACCAAATTTTTAAAAAGGAATCTCTGTTCCATATATGTATTTGTACAATCAGACAGTGTTAGAAATCAGATGTCAGTGCAGAAAAATACAGAGCTGTGTAACATTTTTCATGCAGATAAGCTTTAATCAGTATAGCTGTAAGAAAATCAGGACCACATATTTTCCTGTTTAAATAACCCTATTTTTCTACAATTCTGACTTGGTATGCAAGTCACTCACTGACAAACCAGGCTTGAAATCTTCATTAATTCCTTTAGCTAAAACATAAAACTTTATTATAAGGAGCTTTCTATTGGAGTGAAATAAATCAAGTTAAATTATTTCAAAAGAATAGTAGGTTCAGTGTAAAGAGCTTTTTATTTTGCAGTAAAAAAGGGAGTGGAATGGCACAGTGCCTACTGAAAATTTATGATTATGATCTCAAAATATGTGGATTTGTCCCAGACAAAAAGAAAAGCGGTAGGTGACTTACACACATCCTGTTCCTACAAACAAAGCAAAATGCAATATTCATTAAACTTTGTTAGCATAGTGGACCATCTCCAAACAAAATCATATGTCTTCCATAAGTTCTATATTACTTCTCCACCTGTATTTTTTTCCTGTGTTTATACTTTAACCTATCTTTTGCTATTTGATCCATACAGAACCATGCCAGAGGAAAAAAATAAAATAGAGCCTCAGCAGAAAGCCATGAGAAGTCAGCCTGCTACCCCAGTGAGTGGGTTTCAGGTACTTAGAAATCTCAGCTTAAAGATCCAGGCCAATAGCTTTGACAGGGTATTACCAGAACTTCAGTGCAAACTTTTCTTCTTGGGACCTGGAAACATCAAGACAAAGTGTACTTGCCCTCATAGCAAAACCTGCTGGTGGCAGAGCTCTACTGGCAATACCATCAGGAGTGGCATTTTATCACTGGCAAACAAACAGCTCTGCAACAGCTCTACAGAAATTTTTGCTTAGGCTAACTCCTTCTTGCTCACTAAGTGTATGTAGAGCCAGCCTGCAAGAAGGAATCAAGCTAAGTTTCAATGAGCCTGCCATAAATAAGACACTGATGAGCTGCCACTGAACAGCAGATGTCCAGCCCAGGGGCAGCCAGAGCAGCACCCTCAGCCCAGGGCATGTCCTCAGCCACCTCCTTGCACTCCAGACGCAGGGAAGAGGCAGGCAGGCTTCTGTCACTCTCCCCCTTGACCTTCTCCTGTGACATGAGGCATGCCAGCCATCATCTTGCAAGGCAGTTCTGTTCCTCCCCAGCTGCACAGTGATCATCAATGAGGTGACAGCACTGCTTCTGGAGACACTGTCACTGACCACTGTAGCCAGGGTCACAGGACACCTCTCAGGCTCAGAAGCCACCCTGTGCAAGCAGGTCCAGTTCCCCAGCTGGACAGCACATGGAGCTCCCCCCAAACCAGCACCACCTCATGAACTGATGATAAAAAATATAATGAAACAAACAGTTTGTTTTGCTCTCATGTTCATGTGTTACACGTACAGAAGCAGAGTTGCTCATTTCTTATGGGCATCAGATAACAGGTAAAACTCTCTAGCTGTGAAAAGAGTCATTTATAAAGCAGCATTGAAGGAACCATACTAAATACACATGAAAGAGGAGACACTGAAGTTGTCTTCTTCTCCTGCCTTCTCTTAAAGTTAGCACACATTTTTAACAAGAGAACATGTATATATATAACAAGCTTGTATGGGGATAACTTAAGGCTCAGATAAAATAATTTATTTTCTATTAGCTGAGCTTACAGCTAACTTCAGGGCATGGCACAGACTATCAATCATGCACAGATATTTTTCTTCCTTTTGATTGTGTGCCCAAAATGACACATTTTGTTGACTTTTAACAAAGTGTTTTGGTAATGTGCCTGGAATTTCAGTTATTTCAGACATCAGAATCACCATCACTTTAAAAATCGAGGGGGGGAAAACCATCCTGGTTGATTTCACAGGAAGCTTCCTCTGTAACAGAGGAAGTCATCAACCTGTCCTTGTCATGAGACAAAAATGTGCACTGTTTTCATGTCTCTGATTCTTCTGTGCTTTCTGTCCTGCCTCAAGCTCTCAACTGCTTTTTTGGAAATATTAAGAGACAGCTTCATTCCTTCCAACCCAAGACAGTCTCCTAGGTGATGGCTTTGCCTTAGCTTTATGAGACTCTATCCACAGGTTTAAAAGACAGGTAGAATTTGAAGGGGAGGGTGGCAGAGGGTATCTAATAAGATGTTTCAGCCCAGACCTTGTTATTTTAACTAACTTCTGAAGTCAAGGATGGGCAGGTCAGAGATGAAACAGAGCTGAGGTGCTTAATTTTATGGCTATAAAAGCCAACAATAGGACTTTCACAGACATCTGGCAGGAAGGACCAAGGTGTGGAGCTAATATATCCCTCTGATTCAAAATTTTCTTTAGTATTTAAGTATGACACATACACTTACACATAGCCTTTGGTTAATTTAGGGTGAGAAATAGTTTCCAAGAGGGGTTGCAGAGGGGTTACTCCAATGGACTGGCTATGCAGGGAAATAATGGAGCTGAAACATATCCGTAAGGAACACCAAGAACTTGTCCCTGTGTCCCAGCATCCCTCTCCTTACTGAACTTCCAAGGAAGGTCTCCATGCTATTCCCCTTTTGCAGTCTCCTTTCCCTACCAGAATTTACATCTCACCCATTTCTGATGAGACCAGATCTCAAAGTTTGTCCAGATCCACTTTTGTCTCTGTGGAATTTAATCATATGGTCAGATAACACAACTAATAGTTTCTAAGGATTTCAGCCTCTCAGCACACCACATCAGGGCTGTTTGAGTGAGCCTATCTTCTCCCCTGCTGCTTTAGGCTGGCTACCTTTGTAATGGCAGCATCCAAAAAGGACACAGTACCACTTCCCAGATGAGAAGCAGCAACGTGTTAAAACATGTGCAACTGTTTGCTGGTGGCATTCTTATCACATCACAGCTGCAGTAACAAAATCCAAGATTGCTTCACATTCCGGTTTCTCATTAGAATAGTGATGAAACTTTTTTCCCTCCTCTGTTCAGAGCAGAGCAGACAGCAATTACAGCAACCTCCTTGAAAGGACACCTTTAACATGCACCACCTAGCAAGCAGTTGTTAAATTCAACAATCCCAAAATTAGGATAGTGGGAACTCAAAGCCAAGCACATTGCTTGCTTGCTGCAAGTGATCCAAGGATTTATTCAGTTACACTGAAATAATTTGGGAGGGGTTTACTTAATGTTTTGTTTTTTGTGGTTTTTTTTGTACTGGTTACAATCAACTGCCAGGTAACTTCATTAAAAATAGGTGCTTTAACCTAGTAATTCATTTAAGACTCTTATAAAATTAAGGATACCCAGTTGGGCAGAGAGAATCTCTAGGAAAAGAAACCTGAGTTTTACAATACTGATATCTTGTAAAGACAAGGGGCAGAAGGCAAGAGGTGTAACAAAACCTTTGGTTTTCCAAACATTGCAAAAATCCAAGCAAATAGTGTTTTCTGCTTCAGGACTATCTGTGGTCATTGAAGAAATGACAAGTGTGAACTCATCTTTTTGTTAAGCTTGACTTCATCTTTGAAAAGCCCCTGACTCCATTTAACTGCCCTATACTCACTAGGAAGAAATCTAAACAGGTCAAGCATTTTCTCAAGGTTTTTATTTTGTACATGTATATATATTTCCTGGGATATGACAAAACACAGTCAGGGCAAAATGCATCAATAAATCTATTCCCAAAGAGAATTACTTTGCCTTATACAATATAAACAAAGATCTAAAGTGTGAACTCTGAATTTTTAGTTTCCATGAGTTCTATCTTACAAGGTGAAGAAATCTGTTCAGTGACCTCTGACTGTGAGTAAATTTTTCTAAACTAGATTTTCCCTAGGATAACTCCCTACATGCTTGCAATTTGCATGTCTTGCAAACAACAATATCCCAAACCTCAGGGAATTGAAATGCTGCATTGTGGAAGAAGAGAAGGAGACTTTAGACAAAAGGAGAAACAACTGGCCTACTTGCAAGGAAGAAGTCCTGACACCTCTCTCACTTACCAAATGAGCAAAGCTAGGTCAGACCCCACCTGCAGAAGGCAGATGGGAAGAAACTTCCAGGATCTTGAAATCTGCCAAGGAAGCTTTAGAGAACATGAAGGAGGAACTTAACACCAAGTTCAAGGAAGGTCTGGTGGATGAGAGGCTGGACATGACCAGCAAAGTACACTTGCAGCCCAGAAAGCCAATCGTACACAGGGCTGTGTAACAGGAGCCATGGCCAGCAGTGTGAGGAAGGGGATTCCCCGCTTCTCTGCTCTCATGAGACTCCACCTGGAGTGATGCTTGCCCCTCTCGGGGCACACACACAAGAAGGCCATGGACCTGCTGGAGTGAGTTCAGTAGAAGACCACTGATCAGAGGGCTGGAGCACACCTCCTGCGAAGGCAGGCTGAGAGAACTGGAGTTTTTCAGCTTGGAGAAAGGTCCAGGGAGACCTTATAGCACTTTCCAGGGACCTACACGAGAGCTAGGGACAAACATTTGGAGAATGGCTTTAAACTGAGCATCAGTTTAGATTAGATATTAGGAACTGGGGGTGGTAAAACCCTGGAATACATTGCCTAGCAAGGCGGTGGATGCCCTGTTCCTGCAAATGTTGTAGGTCAGGTTTGACATGGCTCTGAGAGATCTCATCCAGTTAAAGATGTCCCTGCTCATTGCAGGGGAGTTGCACTAGACAGGTCCCTTCAACCCAAAATGTTCCATGGTTCTGACAGAGGCCAAAGGCAGGGAAACCATTTAACTCCCCTGAATATGAAATTAACAGCATGAAGAGACTAAGCATAACACTCTCCAGTCTTTCTGTTTTATTTCAGGAATAGAGTACATTTGCTATACGGAAAAAAGAGCAAATGAAAGGGAAGAAGAATCATACAGAATATTTCTAACACTGCATGAAAAAACAGAAAGACCTTTTAGCTTTGTATATCTTCATGGCTTTTTCAACAACATAAACAAAAAGATGACAAACAGCACTTCCCAACAGCCCTGCAGAGAACAAACTCAGTGTCAGAATCCAGACATGTAGCATCCCCATTGGTGATCACAAACATCTCACCAGTGTCTGGGTGTCCCAGGGAGCAAGCTGCCAGAGGCTTCAGCTAGGAAAGCAGCACGAAGCACCTCTCTGGTCTGACAAAACTGGAACAGATAGGCTGCTTCCTACTGAGCAAACCTCAGAGTAATTATACAGCACAACTTGGTGAGAACCAAGAAATTCCACCTGAGATCCTCTTGAAATACGGTGATCATCACACTATGCTACACGAACAGGGTTTACAATAATGGCTTCCTGCCTTTGGGTTAAAAATAATATCAGATCATGATGTGAGATGTAGCACTCAAACTTTTATGTGGAAATCAAATCTGGACAGAAGCAGGAGGATGGAGTTTATTTCAATTATGGATTTATTCCTGATAATACTGGTTTAAGGATTTGAAGAATTTCTGGCAGTTCTGTTAAACTGTTTATTTAGAGATAAGTGTTTCTCTTTCCCCAAGCAAAATGACAGGAAACATGAATCAAGACTGTTCAAAAACTAAAATAACAACTTCCTTTGTCCTTATGATAATGATAACATTTTTGGTTTTGTGACCTGAATGTGTATTTGTGGGTGTGTTTACTGTGTGCAATCCTTTTCCAATGAATCATTATTTTGATGCAATATTTTACATAAAGCCAACAGTTGATCTTTTGTTTAATTTCTTTTGTTGTCAACAGGATTAGGAAGAAGAGAGGAAAACTGAAAAACACGTAGGAAGAATAAATAAAGTAAATGTTTCACAGGAAATCAGATATTCTCTGGATGTTCTGCTGCAGTTAATTTCCACTAAACACAGCAGAGTATGATGGGAATGGAGATAGTTATGGTGAAGGAAAAATTCCAATAATGTGCTTTCATTCTTTGACTGTCTTTCCAGGAAACAGACAAGTTGCTTCAGCCTCCTTCAAATGGCAACAAGTGCACTAAATTTTTTATCTCTTAGTGATAACCCAAATGTGCAACTCCACATACCAAGATGTTCCGAGTTTCAACACTATTATGGACCATGAGGCCCATCCATCACTCTGTCTAGACCACAAAAAGTCTGTTATTAGCACTGTATGGAGGTTTAAGATTCTCTCACATTAAAGCATCCCCCCCTAAACTGACAATCAAAATCTCTCCTCTCTATACCATCCATTGCCAAAGAACTTTATTTTTCTATTGTAAAAATATTCCAAAAAACGCACTAATTTAAAATAATGAACACTTGTACAAAATTTCCAGCATGTTGCTGAAAAACAGTCAATGAATAAATTATTTTCCTCATTCAGAAGGCATTGTAAACCATGACTTTCCTCAGGAATGGAGGTTTATTAATTTGGCAGATTTTATGCTCCAAACTTGTCTGTGAAGAAATGGTTGAGCAGCAAAACTTTTGAAGCCTGGTTTCTAAGGATCTGTGTGCCTTAACACTACTAAAACAATAACCCTAGTTCCCTGGTATGGCCTCCAAAGTGCTCCTGTAGCAGTCATAAACTGCACTGCCCCACATGCACACTGATTAGGGAGCCTTAGATGTGATGCCAGTATTTTGACTGAATGTACCAGAAAATGTACAACAGGGGAGTCCTGCCTACCCTTTTACATTGATGGCTCAGAAAGTTTTCAAGTTTATCAGACAAATAGTGTAATCCACATGAGCTTTATTTCCCTAAGAATTCCATTTAGCAGGGGACTTAAAGCAGCTCAAACCTTAAAGGATTAGACTGATCATTTCACAAAATCATAGCAAAAGTCAGGGCACTTAACTGGGTACTCCTTAAACATGTGACTATGTACAGCCTTTCAGCTTTATTAGACACAGTAGGAAGTTAAGAGGAAACACTTTCCTTTGACATTCTGGTTTCTATCACTGGAAGTCAACTTCAGAAGTTTTGCAATAGGTTTCCAATCTCTTTAACAAAAAAAAAAAAAAAAAAAAAAAGCCTGCAGCACAGATAAAAGGTTTAGATTATTTTATTTTTTTTCTGGGCTTTGCCACAAATACCCTCTAACCTTGGAAAAGCACAGAAATTTTATCATCTGTACACCACAAAAAACCTCCACCACCTTACTTACTTGTATACAAAGTATACAACACGTGCCTCAGCTGTCCTGTATGCTTTGTTACGGACTGTAAAGTGTCTTGCATTCAAGGGCAAAGCAGTGAAACACAAATTTTCAAAGGGAAATCTGGAGTGGATTAAAAGATGAAAAGTTAGTCCCTGTAAGAAGTTTTCTAGTGAACATCACTGATCTGATGAAGTATATTTGTTTGGAAGGTAACACAAATGATCATTCAAACAACACAAAGCATGTACATGTGTTTCTATCAACCCTGCCTTAACTAAGGTAGAAGAGATAAATGCCATATACATTCTACCTACCTGAATACTAGATGCTAATACAAAATAAATACAAAATGCCTGCAGAGGACCCAAGGAGCCACTGATACTTCTCATTTCTGAATCTCTTCCTTTATTCTTCCTCCTTCTTCCCACCATCTTCCCTTTGACTCATTCCCTTTCTATCTTGTTATCTCAGCCACACAAAAGTGTTTGGCAGACAGTTCCTAAAACTTCCTGTGCTACCTGTCTGAAACCTGCCTGAATCTACTCTAAAAGTCTAAAACATCTCTGCCTTTTCTTTAGGACAATTAATTACTCCTAGTTACTCCATCAGGAAGCAAAATTCCAAATATCCCACAGTGAATATGTCACTAGCTCATTATTTTTTGTATCTATAGAAATAACATGCTCCAGTGTGCTTGATCTTGTTTTTGCCTTAAAGGCCTTCTTGTGAAATGTGTTGAACAAACAATTTTTCTTCTAGTATTTACATCTGGGTTTCTGTGTTACTGCCAATGTAATGTGCATGACATTACATTTTAATGTTTGTCATTAATGTGTGCATAGGATTATCAGAAGGCAACTCCTTCAGGTAACACCTATTTGAAAATTCCTAACTGCTAACATTTCTACTTCTAAAAGTAATGAGTTGTACTTTGTGAGATTATGGAGTAGCCTGGTATCAATACTTTTTATGTTACAGATTTTCTGTACTCCACTTCAGACTATGCCCCCCCTCGGCAAGGCATAACCCAAAGACACAGTCAGAAAGAGTTCACAGTCAGAGTTGCAGTCAGAGGGAAACAGAGGAAGAGTTGTGAAACACAAAAAGCAAGGCAGGAAGAATGTGACAGGAAGAAGATACAAGACACCTTTGTACACAAAGAAATCAGTCAGAACATTTGACATTTCTTCTTCATCCTCCTTTCCACATCATCAAGAAAATAAATAGATGCAATTCTTGACCAGCATGAACTAGTCATCACTGTTGGCTAGCCACTGGTACAGGTCATAGAGGAAGCAAAGAAGCTGAAAAATGTTTCCCTTATGAATAGTAAGGCAAGGTGGTTTGGTTTTTTTATAGATGGGCCCACATAAAGATTCATAGCAACACAAGCAAGGATGACATCGATGTCAGAAGACACGGGTGTAGCAGTGAGTTGTGGAGGACCAGAAAATTAGAGAGGAGAAGCCACAATCCTCCCTGATGAAAGGCTGTGGGAGAGAGGGTTCTCAGCACGAGCTACAGACCGGTGTAGGGACTGAACAAACAGCTGAACAGCCACAGCCAGCACCACAGGATGTTTGATGGTAACACCTAATGCCTGAAAAACACTCACAACAAAACCACACATTTCCTTTCACTGTTTCCAGAATCGGTCACTGTGTCTCTTCAGAAAAACCCAACAAAATCCCCAAAACAACAACAAACTTTTTCAAGTCGGTTTTATCCATTGGCCAGAACACTTTTCCAGACTCAAGAGCCCCATGAAGCACTCCTGCATCAATTGATCTCAAACATTTTATCACAAAGCTGACAGTCCCTGCATGGCATGGGGTGAATAATTCCTGGAGATTTCCCCCCTTTTCACCTTCTCCTAGTTCATCCATCAACCCCCTCCCCACGTGCCCCCTCCCCCTCAAAAATCCTCACTGTTTCAGACAGGCCTGTGAAGAACCTGTTTTAGTAATCAGTAGGGTGCTCCAATTACTTCCTCATGACACAAATATTGCCAACACCTCAAATGCAGAGGTGTTTCTGGCAGAGTTTGTGTTTTGCCATGTAGCCTTCCTCCACAATAGGAGTCACCTTAATATAAGAAGACATTTTGCTGACACGCACAACTGAAAGGAACTTTCCCTGGCATTTGTAATTGGAGCCTCAGTAACTGATTGTCCTGAAAAATGACACAAGGAAACTATTCAAGGAGGGATTAGCTCTTAGTTAGGAGATAGAAACAAAGCAGTGTTTAAATGCCATGAAATCAAGGAATGCTCCACAGACCACTCTGGAAGAACAGTTCTGTGTGGGTCAGCTTCCTAAAAAACTGACATAGAAGAATGCAGAGACCAGGCTCTAGAAAACTTCTGTTTGTCTGTCTGTCACTGGGGTTGGCAGTAGTCAGGCAGACAGGTTAGTGATCCCCTGACTCAGCCCACTTGCAGTGTCACACAAAGCTTTACCTTTTCTCGGATACAAAATCCTAAGCCCTGCTGACAAAGTCAGCAAGGGATCAACTATCCCAGTCCTTAGTCTGTTTGAGCCATTTTAATTATCATGAATGCTGTCTTTATCACGCCTGCCTCCAGTCAAGTGGCAGATTCAATACTACTCAATACTGTCTGGCAGAGTAATTGAAACCCAGTGTGTGCAGAGCAGTACTCTGCTCCCCTGAAGCTCAGACATCTCTTGAGCATTGCCTTGCCATGATTTTAGACACTGGGAAAAATGTTTACCTTTGAGAAACATCAGGGATTTCCAGAGTTCCTCCTCTATTTCTACCTCCACTTCTAAATGAGAACAACTAATGTTTTTTGCCAGCCTGACCCAACTGAACAAGTTCTCCCCTTTTTTATATAGATATATTTTTCAGTCCCTTCCCCCCATACTGACACCCAGAAAACAGTATTGGCCCTTTGCACTCCCTACAGCTATTCAGCCTCTTCTGGGCTGTGCTACATTTGTAGACTTCCTCTCGGGACAACAGTTCCATTTTGGGTAAAACTACAGCAAAACAAGAAACAGCTGACAGAGGGGTCTAGCCTGAAAGTCAAAAGGTTCACACAGCATGTTACCAGCATCTGGAGTGTTGGACAACCTTTAACCAAGAATTTTGATCACACAATTGTATTATTTGTCTTAATATCATGCACAAAACAAACCTGATTGTATTTAATGACCTTTTCAACTTCTGCAAAAGGTAAAATCACTAATGCATACTAGCACTGTGTGTGAATTTCCAGTAAGGTTTCCAAGAGCCTCTGCTTGCCCTCTGCTTCTTTACCCTCTCTCCTTCTGAGCTGCTGAGCAAAGTGCTAAATGCTATGGGGTCATCTGAAAACCAGGTCTGACCAGTTATTCAGTGGTTCTTAATGAACAAAAAAAATACTGAATACTTCAAAACGCAGGTCATAGCTATTATTTACCCTAGCTTAAAAGAGGAATAGTCAAAAAAATAGAAGACTATTTAGTTAAAGCTACTGCAGTAAAAAAAAACCAAAGAAAACGTTAAAGAGGGAATGCTAATTAAGGGCTGTGATAGCTGTATAGTGTCTGGCATTACTAGACTGAAGAAAAACACACTACTGTGTAAAAGGTGAATAATGCCTGAAAAGAGGTGCAACTACGACCGGCTATCATAGGGTTTAATACATTATCTCCTCAGACTACACCAAACAAGTTCATGAGGATCTTTGTTAGCTGAAATCAGATAGATGCTGCTGGAGGAGGAAGTTATTGGTGTTCCCAGTGGCTCACTTGCAGGATAAATGCCTTTGAGATCCAGAGCACCAAACAGTGTACCTAACTATACTTTACCTTTTTTGTTTGTTTGTTTTGCCACACTGACTGTAGCTTGCTCACTAAGCTTCATTCACTCCTCTTTCTGCCTTCCTTTTATTTTGCTCTGCATTACAATGTGTGGGATGTTGTTAAACAATCACATTTGTGAATGTTGGAAAAAAGTATCCTTTTGAAATAATTCAGTGGGAATCAGCAGAAGAGTTGCATGCAAAGATGATTCCATCCCCTCCAAAACTGTGGTTCATCAGAGATGCTTGAATTTCCCTTTTGATGTACTCTCAATTTTAAAGATCCATCTCAGTAGAACTACTGCCTCTGCATTCTTTTAAACTATTGTGAAGAAATATGAACACAAAAAGATCTATTTTTATATTAATATTCTACAGGCACATAAAAGGGAATCTAGCTTTCTCCTCATGATTTATACTCTCAATAGAAAGCTTTAACTAAGTTACAGTAATATTATTCAGTTGGATTTTGTTTTTTGTATAGCAAACATACGTGAGCTATAAATCTCAAGAAACAAAAAAATCTATTTAGCTGTAGGCTCTTTTATATCACCAGCAGGCTTAGGTATGCTTTCAACATTTTGTCTGCTCAATGCTAATGGCAATGGATTAGGCAGATTAGATATGCCTACCAGTGCAGCTCCCCGATAAATTACAGGCTTTCTATCCACAGCAGGCCCTCAATAATTCCATTTTCTGTAGAAATGAAAATGTGTCTTTGAAACAAAAGAAAGCACTCAGTCTTCCAGCCATTCACAGAAAGTTTTGCTGGTATACAGCCATATGTCAGAGCATGCCTACTGTTCTGTAAGTCACCCTGGGAACAGCAGGACTAATGAAGCCTACAGAATCATGTCCTACATTTAGTACCCACAGTGTAATGCAGTGCCTGAGCCTGTGCAACACAGCTATATTCCCTATGCTCCCTCACATCAATCTTGCACAACACCTGAACTGCTCCATCCCACACAGCTCTGCCCAAGTGTCCTCCCACAGCATTTCTCCACTGCCTCCTCTCCATGCCCTTACCCTTCCTGGAGTCACCACCCTCCTCCTTCTCAGCTCCTGCCAGCCTAGTACATCTGCACTGATGGGTGACCAGCAGCAGCCGAACATAACTAACTAGACCTGAGCTCTGTCTCTTCCAACTCAGCAGGAACCACTACAAGTTGGGCAGAGAGTCCAACACCATTAGAGGGAAGATGGACAGACAAAGGGATACATAGGGTGGTTGCACACCCTGTGTTTTTTTTGAAAGCAGAAAATCTAGTCTCTTGAAAAGGCTGCTGAGATTCTTCTTGGTGCTCCTTTTCAGGAAACACATCAGCATGACAGACTGTCTCAGTTTGAAAGACGGGTGTCTGCTAGGGAAGGCAAGAGCCTCCCTTGGAATGAAAAATGTAAACTCCATCCCTCCAAATTACTATAATTTTGAAATCAAGGGGTTCTCAGGCAAAGATATGGAGATAGGAATAACAGTTCTTTACTAGTATATAGCATAACTATAGTATATATATAACTAGTATAACCAGGCAAACAAACAACAATAGCTACAGCAATAACAAGAACACAGAACCAGGGACCCCGGGACAGCTTTCTCGGCTGAGACAGGATGGAGGAGAAGCTTTGTTTTCACAAACCCCTCGGGCGGGCAGTCCCGGTGCTCCTGCAGGGCTCCGAGGAACAGTCAGCTGGAACAGCAGGGACAAGCTGAGATCCTGGGCCGGTGGATGAGGTGTATCAGCAGCTCCACAGTGGTGGCTGGCACTGCCACATCCCGGCAGGACAAGGGGTGTGAGGCCCACCAACGAAGGAGGAAGGAGAAGAAGAAGACAAAGATGACAAAGACGAAGAAGATGAAGACAAAGACAATGACAAAGACAATGACAAAGATGATGGTGATGACAGAGAAGAAGGCGATGACTATGAAGAAAATGATGATGAAGAAGACAAAGAAGACGAAGATGAAGAAGAAGAAGGTGAGGAAGACAAAGAAGATGAAGAAGAAGATGAAGAAGACAAAGTGCCACTCTGAAGCTGAAGAAGAAAGCCAGCCCCCAGCTGCCCCCACCCTCCTTTTTATCTGCCCCCCTTCCCCCTGGGCCCAGCCAAACTCTTTGTTTTCTTAAGCACCAGTAAGTATCAGCAGTCAGGTTTCCCTGCAACTAATTGGGAAAATTCTGTAAGTGAGAAGGAGAAAAAGGAAGGACACTTAACCCTCAACACAGACTTATCAGAAAATTCACCCTTCAAAAATGTCCTAAGATAATTATTTTCACTGCACAATTTCTGCTTCTGGGAGTTTATTCGCACAGTTAACTCAAAAGAGAGAAAATAGCCAATAAGTGTGTTATTAAGTTTTATGTTATTAAGTTTTATGTTATTAAGTTTATTAAGTTATCAAGTTTCATTTTACTTAAGCCGATGAGAAGCTATCTAAAAAGATAGTGCTGCTGCCTAAGACTGAGGTTCTCAGCCCTATCTTCCACCTACAGAAAGGCCTTGGCATGACAGAAGAGGATGCACCATGCAATTCCTCAAAAAAGATGGACTTGTGGCAAGCTTTTCAGTTTCCCCTAGCTGTGAGATATCAGAGCTGTATCAGCAAGAGATTTAACAAGGTTTTGGCTGCTGTGTTATAAGAGAGATCTCAATAGCAGTCAGAGAGTTTTTGTGTTTGTATTTTTAAACTGTGTCATGGAGCTTAAAGCAAAAATTTTCTCTGTGGAGGAAATGTACAATCAGAAAAAGTATGAAGTCTTGGCAAAACATACCTGGATAGTTGGGGAAAGCCCACAGGATCCAGCCTGTCTTTGTGAATCTTTGGACAGGCTGTCCTATGAAAACTAAATAAAAAGCAAGAGTAGAAAGATAGGGACACAGTCATGGATACACTGAGTGTTTCTGTATGCTCTGCACTGGAAATAAGGGTTATTTTTTACCACCACCCACATAAAATTTCCCACTTCCAGCTGAACTTTTCAGCTGAAAACTGGGAGACATCAATTTTAGATAATGGGTAGAGAAAAATATATCTGCATACCTATCACAGGAAAGTATTTAACTGTGATTATAGTCGCCAACACCCACCTTCTGAGATTATGAATAAGCTGCATTTATATGAAAAGCTATTAACATTAATTATATTGCTTTTACGGCTTACTAAATATCTGTGGGTTTTATAAACTTCATCAAAGCCACAGACCTCTTCAGCATTTCCACCCCTTCTGGTATATAAAGTAATGGGAATTGGTTTGGCTCCATTACCACCATTTTCTATCAGCAGAAGTCAGGGCCTAACATTAAGATTTCGCATTCCTTCCTTCCTTTGCTTTCACTCCCTCTCTACAGTCCAGGAAGACATTACATTTTCCTCTAGAAAGAGCTATGGCTTTGAAGAATGATATTAATATAACTTGTTATAAACTGAAAGAGGCATTGAGGCAAATAATACTATATATGAAAGAGGATTCCCCACATTTGTTAAAATTCCCAATCCCCACATTTGTTAAAATTCCCAATCCCCACATTTGTTAAAATTCCCAACAGAATTTCTTTCATTAGGAAGACAGAGTTCTAAATGTGCTTTTAATTCTTGATTTTTTGTTGATGATTAGGCTTGGCATAACTAGTTATTTACAAAATGTCAAAATTATACATTTCATTAATTTTTCATAATGTTTTTACTAGCAATATAGTCAAATGTTGTCTACAGCAAGTTTTTGCTTCAGAATTTATGTAATACAGAACAAAATTATTCTCTTTCAAAAATCCTGTCCTTAGACAAGTTAGCATTTTAGAATTACTTGATTCTTTTAAACATAAGCCTTTATCTTCTAATAATGTGAAATACATTAATCTTTCCTGACTCTATTTGTCACAATTTAGTTTCCTCCTGTTATGCTGCAATTCTTGGCAATTATCTGAGTCCTGCCCTAAAACCTAGAATTGAAAAAGCTAAAAATATTACAATACATTATTTCAAGTAGGAATTACATATACATATATATTGAGTCACATTAGCAAAAACTTCATAGAGCTAGGAAATGAGCTTGGGCTTCCCAGAATCACATTATTTTACATTCTATTTTTTATTCAAACAAAGCCTAGTCAAATAGACTAACCATGACACAGAAGACTGAAATAATTTTTAAATGCATTATATTCTTTTCACTGAACATTCTGTTTGTTCAGCTTAGTGCCAACACAGGCTTTCCTTAAATTGTAGACTGCACTCATGGGATAAACTGCTGATTCTATCAAAGGAACCTTCTCATTGCCAAAGTATTTGATACCTGGCTGGCAATTTCCCTAGGCAAGTGTGTTTTGCAAGCTCCGCGAACTGTGCTGTAGCTTATGCTATTTTGGTTCTATGATAGTTAGAAGCAGCAGCTGAGACAGATCCAAGCCTGTCATCTTCTAATCTAAGTCACCACATGCATCTTGCTTCATCAGTGATGAAAAATAGAAATACAGCAGCCGGACATGTCTTTGGCCATAGAGTGTTCAGAAGACATTTTAATGAAGTCTAATGTCCATACCTCAGATTCACTCTGTGTGTGGCAAACTGAACAACACAGACAGTGCATTCATCCTCAAAGACAACTGAAATTACTTTGATTCTGATAATTGTTAGGTCTAATATGAGCAGTGTTTGAGGGAAGAGAGCTATGCTATCCTCCATGGAGTCACTTCAAGGCACCTCAGCAAGATGGATAAAACTAAATTCTACTGCCTCAAGGATGAGAAGAAACTAAGTACTTCTGTCCTCATTCCTGTGCCACCAATATTTGGAAGCAGCAGCAGAGCAGGGGTATAGATAGGGCAGAGGTGATAGGAGTGGGGTTATGATAGGTGGGGAAGTTGTTGGACTGCAGTGGAGAAAGGGTGAGGACGTGAAAGGTCTGGAGGGATTCCCAAATATCCTTAGGGAGTGGGTACCCGCAAGGAGTTAGATGGTTCTGGGAGGGGTAGAGGGTTTAGGAGCAGTCAGGGACAGTTTGTGCCTGCAGCAGGTTTTCTTTGCCTCCTGTGCCCCTAGCCTTCCCCACTCCCCCTCACAGTCTGACCTCAGTTCCACAGATCCCTCAGCCCATTGCTTTTCAACAATGTATCTTCTTTCCCTGGCAGGCAAAGTGCCCCAATTCTACCTCCATCTACCTCTTTCTCCCACTTCCCCCGAGACCTTCTAGCATACAAGAACAATAAAGTAAGCTTGATGGGACTTGGAGGAGAGAAGATTATAAAATGGACCACAATGTTCTTTCCTTGTTCTCTCTGCAAGCTGTTCTGGTCAATTAACAGAGTTCCCTTCCTAGTTCCTGACTAGGAAGGATTCCTGCTTGTAAATTCATAGCCCCCTTTTGAACAATCGATACTTTGAGTCTCAGGAACCTGAAAGAAACTCCAGATGGAAATAGATCACTCTGATCTTTAAACAGTTCAAATCCCCTCCTCTTGGGCCCACTACATCATTACATTTCTTTACTTCCAAAAATTCCACTCAAAGGCAGAATGTTTTGTACAAAACACCACTACCAAGGGCTAAAAAGAAGTTGCATATACCTGTGACTGGAAACAGTATATCAGGGCCAGGAAAATCCAAGAAAATGGGGGACATTTGAAGGACAGTGTCTCAAGTAAAATTACGCTGCTGCTACCAACATTATTTAAGACAAAAAAAATCTCCACTGGTTTCTTGTACATTGGTCCCACAAATAAACTATCTCTCAGCCTTTACTTAAAGTTTCATTTGCTGCTTTGATGATTGACTTGCTATTGGGAAAAAATGCCCTTCATTTTTCTAAATAAGCAGCCTACTCATTGTTCTCTACAAAGTCATATTGAAACAAGTGTACATTTGCGTCTATGTAAAAGCTCTACATTTGAAAGCACAGTTGTATTAATTTTGGTTCATAATTTCAGGCTTCCCTGTGACAATAAAAAATTATGCTACCTAGAGTGATGTAAATTGGGTACCATAATAACTACTCCAATTTTTAATGTCTCTCCCTTTCTCTAATATCAACTACCTTCTGCAACACTACGGTGTCCTTGAAAAACACTTGAACAAATTATGCACAAGAACCCTATATAAGGAAAAATCAAGAGGACGTATGAAAAAATATATCTGACTACAAAGGCTGTGTAAACCAAGACAACAAGACCACTGTTCCCCTAAAGCTTATGGAGTGGTCCTCTTTTATGGTTTTTTTCCCCATCTGCATAGAATAGGTTTTACAGTTCCTCCTCTCCCCGCAAATGGCATCAATTAACACTGGAATGAACACACTCAGTCCACATATCAGCCAGTGTTTTGCCAAAATGGCAAAGCCTTTCCAGGCTGCACTAGAAATTCAGACCAGCTAAGAATCATTTTTTATGTTAATGAAATGCATAATGTTTGGCCCTTTTGAGAAAAGCAAGTTCAAAGTGAATAAAAAACACTTCCAAAGAAGCATAGCTACATTTTAAATTCGCCTCTGTGTACAGCAATCACATTTATTAGATTGCAAGGCAGACTTGGGCTTCATAATACAGGGGCTAAACTAACCACCACCTAGGGAAAAATATTTCAAGATGGACAGACAAGCCAAAAGAAATATATGCCATGCACATATCTTAAAATAAACCACTTGGAAAGAGAACATGAAAAAAATCTTGACTGCTAATCAAAAAAATTTATAAAAATTTAAACCGGTGGGATGCCTACATATAAAGACCACGCTTCTCAAATATTCAAACACTTGCTTCATAACAGCAGGCTATATGCCTCTCCTTTCAAAGACATTGATTTGTTTTTGCTTGAAAAGGGAAGCCTTACACTATTCTAATGAAATCTGTGGTTTTGATTATTTAATTCAAGATTCCAAAATGCCTCAGACATATCCTTGATGATAAACATGACATTGTATTCTTTTGCTTTAGTCTAAAGAGCCCTCTAGTGCTCACTAACAGTAGCCATAATATATTATTTCAAATAAGTTAAGAACTTTCTTGCAAATCTCTGCCTATAAGGTCTACCAAACACCTCCAGCTATGGGAAAGAAAATTAATTTGAGGCACTGGGTGATACATCTACATGAAGAAAGTACCTTAAATTCCATAGTTAAGACTGCTATCTGGAAAATATTATTACGTTGCTTTCAGTATAACTGTAAAGGACTCGTGGGTTTAAACAACTTTTCAGTCATCCACTAATAATATCCATACAAGTTTATTTATATATAGAAGAAGAGCCTTCAGTTTTCAAAATTATTCAGCTCTCTCAGTCACCACTGATGAAAGTCAGTGACTAATGGGTCATGCTGCAATTATCTCCAGAGAGGTATTTTTTTCCATAGAGTTTCTATTCAGGTAAGTTCATGAAAGACCACCCCATTCCACTCTGGACAATTAATTTACTTTAAACAAAAACCTTCAGATCATGTTGTGGAGAAAAGATGTTATTAGCTCAAGATTTCTTACTCATTCACATGCCCCACTCCCTCATCTGGGTCAACAAAACTGCCTGTAGAGATAAGCTGTGAACCACACCAAGACATTCCTTAGTGCTACCACAGGCTGTAGAAAAAATATATAGAGAATATGACTTCAAGTTCCCTACCCACCATCTGAGAAAGGATTTTAACCCATTCCTCCACTGAAAAGAGCTGCAAAACAGATGTGGCAGCCCATAAAATTGGACAGAATACTTTTACATTTTGTCCAGAGGAAGTCTACTGATAGACTAATTTGATCCACTCTGTAATGTCCAATATCCTGAGCTCCTGTTCCTAAAAAAGTTTAGTTTAGCAGTATAGTACGTGTTATTGAATCTTCCAACTCCCACCAGTAATAATCCCACAATGGATTTACCATTGAAGGGTGCTTGCCAGCTATCCCAGAATGAATGCCATTCCCATTTTTGAGGGGAAACTGATTCTTATCCAAGCAGCCGTAATATTAGATTGAAGTTAGCATAAAATTGTAGCTAATTTCCTTTGCTTATCCAAATACCAGCAAGTTACTCTCACTTACAACTTACAACACTATTTTGTCAACTGAAGTCGAAATCCAGATGTGAAAGAAAAGTACATTTTCTATACTTCAAATTTAAAAAATTACTTGTATATTTACAAACACATGCCAAAGAATTATTCTTTCACTGTGCAACCAGTATCATAAAAAATTCCATACCCAGATTCTGCAAAGAAGCTTTCAAAAAAAAAACAAAAAGAAAAAACCCACAAAAACAACAAAACAAACAAAAAATCCTGCAAAGCCCCCCAAAGCACCAAACCTCCCCTCTAGTTTAGCTGAAGACCTATCTGTCTTGTATTTACAAAGGCACAGACAGAGCGTTTGGTATTAGCAACAGCAAAGCGTTGGACATAACACTGGCACCATTAGAGACATGAAACTTGCACAGGAGATTATGAGGTTACTTCAGCTCTCACAATTCTCCTAGACCCCAGTATGCACCCAAAATTGTCCAGGTACTTCTACTACCTATGCCAGCAGTAGGGAATATATGTGTCTAGAGGATAATGAGATGGCAAAGATAAAACCACTGTCCCCTTTAAGCTATAAAAGTGTAACTTGTATGGACTGAGTGGTTACACTGGCACTTCTACAGCACTTTAACCAGCCTCGATACAGCTCTTGCAAGTGAATTTTAAAAAGTTTCTCAACCTGAAGGATCCTCATTGTCAGCAAGAGAGACAATTCTTCATCTACACCGAAGCATTTTTCTTTAGGGAGATAATACAATAAATATCAAAGTATTATGCTATTTTATTCCTGTTTCTTTCATGATTTATAGTAGATTTTTCTATATGCACTGCAAGATTGCAATTGAAAAAGGGCCAGAAATGTAATGCTGCAGTAAGATAAAAGCTAATATATTAAATAGTCATACAAAAACATATTTATTTCTGTAACTTCTTCATTTTTAGAAAGACTGTGCAAAAGTTTTGAGAATAAAGTTTGATAGCAGAGACATGCCCTCTGATTAAACTGATATTCAACATCGAGATGTCATTTCAAAGTCCACCTTTAGATTTGCTTTACTATAATGTTATGTGCAACCAAAATCACTGCTAAATTAACAGAATTAGGAAGCATAACATCAGCCTTTGTCTGAGCTCTGTTAGGCAAGCTGGACACATGAAAAGCCACATAGTGACTTCTTGTTCACTCTTCCATTAGGAAGAATATAGAGTATGTAACACAGCCTTAACTCCCATATGCTTACTTACAGGATTCTTTCTTCAGGGATTTCTTCAGGAACTTGAAAGGATACTTCTGCGTTGCAGTCACTGTAAGAACAAGAAGTGTAAATTATTTTAAATATGGAATGAAAATGTCAATTCACCTACCTCAGTTACAGAACATTTGTGCAAAAGCTTTAGAAATGTTCATAATATCCCAGAATTACCACAAGCTAGTTATCTAAAAGTAAATTAAATTTATGTTTCCTATGAAATCAGTAAAATTATCTAGGGGATATAAGAAAAAGGAAAATACATTAAATCCTGTAGTGAATTTAAGTCAATGGAATTATTCTACTGAGGTCATTAACGACAAGGTCAAAGCACATACAACTTCACCAAGAAGAACTGTCCCAAAGAAAACCTTGTTTTCCCAAAGGAAATTTACTGCTACTTTACTATTATTATATTTTCCCATGTAAATTAGAGTTCAATTCTCAGTGTCCTGTTATGATTTCCCTCTTCCTGTAACCTCCATTAGAAAATGAAATGCAACATGAAAGAAAGCAGACTGACACTGGAACAAATTAATTATGATGCTCTGACATGGGGGATTGGATTGTTTTATTATATTAATGATAGGACAGATTAATTTTGAAGAACCCTACTGGTCCTAATTCACAGAAACAGGAGATGCCACGAGACTATTTTGTTAAAACAAGCAATGTTTTCCAAGGTCAGGAAAGAACTTCACATGCTATTATTTGACAGGAACATTTTCAAATACTTCCATGACTCAAAAACATGTTTGACAGCTGCTCTCAGGTCAACTGTCACAAACACAAGGTTTCATTTTCACCCTGACATAGCCAAAATTATCAACTAATCTATCCCCTGAGAAAGACACAGTATACCAAATTTATTCAACATTTTTTCTTCTCCTTGAAAAAAAAATCAGGGTAAGGGAAAAAACATGCGCTACAGATCCCTATTGAGAGAGGGCTCTGCAAAGGTCAACTCAAGTAAGCAAGCATATTTTCTTCATCTGAAAACTGAAAACCATAGCACAAATATGCATCTTCTGCAAATGCTTTAAAGAGAACTGCAATTCTGTAGCTACAAAGGTTACAAGTGCTTCTGTCTTCATCTTTTAAAAGTACATGGAACAAAAATAATTTGCAAGCTGTAACTTCACACTTTCTGTTCCATGTTTGATTAATGACCTATTTTTCTTTTCCACTTCTCAGAGAGATTTCAGAAATGAACGCATTTTCCTTCTGCAATCAAAAAGGTTTATGGATCTCATAAGACTTTGCATTGATCTCTTCAAATGCCTTTTAACATTACATGTGAAAGATGAGGAGATTTATCTATTTTCCCAAGATGCTTTCAACCCATTTCAAGTGAAATAAAAGTCAGACATTAAAAATTTTACAACTGTTTCATGTAAAGTCAAGTATGAACCGAGCTCCTAGTTGAAACTGAAGCTATTTCAAATTCTGTTGAACCCAGAACAAAGCAGAGAGCTGCTGCACAATGGCAGTACATGCTTCAGCCACCTTGCAAAAAGGTTTTTGCCATCCTGCCTGGCAAAATCAGTTTGTAGCCCTGTACTGAATGTTCACTTCTATCTATGAAAGCTCATAGGCCTCACATTGGAAACTAGTTGAATTATACAGAGTTAAGAATGGTGTGACATTAAAATTCAGCACTTCAGAGCAGATCATAATAGTAAACAATCAGAAAAGCAGACAAACTCCTGGACCTTCCAGAGGCAGCTGGAGTGCTCACCTCTCAGCAGTGGCTGCTCTCCTGGTCCAGCAGTGATGTTCCAAGCATGTGTTCTGGGGCTGCCTGCAGCTATTCACAGACTTTAGACAAGTGCAGTTTTGATTCCCTGCATTTACAGCATTGTTCTTCATGGTAACGTATCACATGATAAGCAAATTTGGAGCATAAATCTCCACTATTTAAAAAACATTATGAAACCTGACTTTAATTAGTGATTAATCAATTATCGTGTCTGTAATTGTCCTTCCTACAAAAATACACTGAAACCTTTATGGTCATGACTTCAAAGCTCAAATTTACCAACCCTGACACAATAAAAAAAGAAAAGAATGTAATAGAACTCAGCTCCATACATTAGAACCAGCAATTTTCCTCTTCTGAAATAAAGATAATTGGGAAGGCAACAGGATTTGGGAACTTTTAAAAGTGTTCTTTGTTATAAGTCTTTATATACATTTAACTATTTGTTTAAAGTTTAATGAAGAAGTATGGGGGAAAAAACCAGCTGCTCTGGGAAGTTGTCCAGCTTCACAAAGCTTCACTGTGTACTTTAATATCTATGGTTCACATGGCACAGCTGAGCTCTCTTTAGGTACTGGGAGACTGCTCTTAAGTGTACCCAGAGCCTTTTTCAGGCTGAACTACCCCAACTCTCTCAGCCTGGCCTCATATGGAAGGTGCTCCAGGCCTCTGATGGTCTTCATCAGACTATCAGACCTTCCACTGGACTTGCTTCAATAGATCCACATCTTTCTTATGCTGGGGCCCCCAAAGCTGGACACAGCACTCCAGGTGGGGTCTCACAAGAGTGTAGCAGAGGGGCAGAATCCCCTTCCTCAACATGCATCCCTCTTCCTTTGATGCAGCCCAGAACACAACAGGCTATCATTCAGTTTTTCACCCACCAATTCCCCCTGGGCTTTCTCCACAGGGCTGTTCTCAGTCCACTCGTCTCCCCACCTGTACCCATGTTCAGGTTTGCCCCAACCCAGGTGCAGGACCTTGCACTTGGCCTTGTTGAACTGCATGAGGTTTGCACAGTCCCACCTCTCAGACCTGTCCAGGTCCCTCTGGATGGCATTCCTTCCCTCCAGCCTGCCAACCTCACCACACAGCTTGGTGTCATCAACAAACTTGCTGAGTTGGTGCTGCTTGTGCTACTCAAGGACAAGCAGTGGTCCTAAACCTAAAATAATATTAGTGAACAAAAAACTCAATGTTTTCTCAGAACACATCCCCCTTTTTCTTGTTCTTAATGTCATCAGGTTGTCTGAGTTGAGCTTGAGCTAACAGCTTTATATCCCAAACTCTTCTGTCAGAGGGACAAGGGAAGGGAACAGATAATGAACATGCAAATGTCAAATGAGTGTTTCATCCAGAAGATGGATGTAGAGAGGCAGGAGCTCAGTAAATACACACATACCAATATTCTGGATGAGGGAAGTCCTCTGGGGCTGTAAATTTCCTCCTGACACCCCAAGGATATCATCATATTCATGCCCTTGATCTCTCTACACATTGTGCCAGTCCAGCTTCTGCTTGTGATTTAATTCATCCCTGCGCCCTTTCATTCACTAGTGGGATCTCCTCTGCTGATGGACAGCAGGACTATCACAGCTCCCTTAATCCCCAGGCAGCAACTTAGGAAAAAGTAGCACATGCATGTGTCTTTTGAGAATAAAGAACCAGAATATAAACCACACACACAAGGGGAGTCAGAGGTAATGAGCATGTAATCAGCGCTGAAGGGCACACTGCACACTCTATGACTTTAATGCCTGCTTTTTACAGCTTCTGTAAATTAACACACTTAGTAAGCTGATGGGAATCTGAGTCATCTGTAACAAAAAAAAAAAATCAATGTATTCAAAAGTTAAAAACAAGCAAGAATAAGTTTCAGATTTTAGGAGATATTAGAATTGTAATTTATTTTGTTTTGCCAATAAAAATATGTCCATGTATACTATGTAACAAAATCTAATGTTTTATTTAATAAATAAAATTATTCAGTGAACTATTATTCATATTATTTTACATTTGGTTTTAAGACCCAAGTCAGCTAATCTCTGTGGATACTACAATATCTGATGATTAAGGCTGACTTTATTAACACACAAAAAAAAAAAAACCCAGAAGCATTCAAAATAATTGAAACAGCGGTTTGTTTTGTTAATGACAAAGTAGTTCTAATTCCTACTAAATTTTCCCTTCATGACAAAGGACCAACTTTTTTGATTCAAAGGCAAGTCATTAGAACTGTGAGGACAGAAAGAAATTAACTGAAACTAAGAAATTAACCCTTAACTGAAATTTTACTCAAATTTGTACTTTGTTATGCAAAATATTTAGATTTAATATGTCTCCAACACCTTCCAATCTGGAGCATCTGTGGACTTCCCCTAAAAGAAGAGCTCCTACTTGCCTGTTTCCCCCTCACCTCTCTCCTCCTTAGCTTCTTCTCCACCAGACCAGGTAACTTTGTAAACACCAAGACAGTTCCACTGGCTGATCTGACAGAAGATTTAGTCAGTTTTCTGCCAGACTCCAAAAAACAAAAACCATTTTCCCCAGGAACTGAGGAAGTATCTGAATTGGCACAGAAATGTAATAGAAACCCCTTTCTTCTTATGAGCATGGCAGTTGTACTAGAGAGCATCATATCCAGCCACATGCTCGGGGCATAGTTTTAAGCTAAAACTGACGTAATTTTATCTTACCCCAAAAAAAAAGAAAGAGGGTCTTGACTTCTATTTGTGCCAGAATAGCACTGGTGCAGGCACATTGATCTGCAAAGTCTGGGCACTGAGCAGAGCCTAAAAACCACCTGATTCCAGCTGGTCCATGTCTGTTATCCAGTTAATCATGCAGCTAATAAATGCTAAAAGTAGCATAAAAGCAGCAACACTTGGTGAGTGGCCAGGAGTAGGACAGAGACAGAAACACAGACTGAAGGTGTTTCTATTCAAAGTTGAGTGCAAGGGCAATTCCTCTAAGAAGAGCAAGGTAAGGAAGGAGAGGAGCTCCACCTCGTAAGGCCAACAGGCACCAACCAGCACATTCGTTCTGCATAATCCTCACACAGTCCCTTGCAATGGATGAATGGTCAGGCATGTGAGAAACTTTCTTGTGTTTGAGTGCTTTCTACATCCCTGCATGCCTAAAAGTGGTGCTAAAGCAGCACCACTTTTCCAATAAATAAGTGGGAGTTCTCTTCCTAGTCCACTACTATTTTAATAAATAAATAAACCAAATAATTTCACTTTACCTGTTTTGTTTTGTTTTTTTCTTCCCATCTTCATCTCATGGAACACTGGAAAGATCTGAAAATCTACTGCCATACAAATGTACAATAACTGTACATGCAACATTTGTCCCTTCATCTCATCAGCTCTCCTCTCTTCATCAGCTATAAACATTTGATTATATTAATTACAGTATATATTATATTATATATACATTATTATTGTTGTTATTATTATAACAATTCAATTAATTCGTTTTTTCAATTACCTACAGATTTGCTTTTAAAATATATTGAAACACTTGAGTTCTATTGTACTTTTTCAAATGTATCTGAAAATGTCAATGGGCACAAACAAATATGGACAAATTTCTGTATTATACTATATTTGCCAGAATAAAATGCAACACAGAAAGCAAAATGGGCCAGTACTCAGCTCTGCAATGATGACAGAATGCAAGTAAGCAAAAAAAATCTGCATTCTAAAAACAAGTTTTAAAAGTCCCAATGCACTGTAAGGATGAAACATTTAATTTACCTGAGCAAAATACAAAATACAAATTGTTGCAAGTCTATGAAGACAACTTACACCAGCCTTTACAGAAGAACCCCAAGCACAAAACCAGATTCTTTTCAAAAGAAAGCAGAAACCAACCTCTAGTAGTAATTCCAAAGAAGCTGCTTCCAACTGCTCTGAACTTTCAATTCATTTTCATGACTGCTTCTCTGAGGTCAGGAGCAGAGCCCATGCCAAAGAACATGATCTGTTTCTCTAGTCAAAAGGGACTATTTGGTTTGGGAAGCATCAGGAATGTTTAAGGGAGCATATTTTGGAGCTTTTTGCAGGTTACTACCAGGAAAATTCCAGATTATTTGGTCTAGATTACAGGAGAAGAAAGTGATGTGTAACTACTTATAGGTTATAAAGAAGTTCAATATGCATTACTACACACTAAGTTTGAAAAGCAGTCAGTGTTCCCAGCCAGAACCACATAAACGAGAAAGATTCCACATGTTCATCCAAATCAATCTGTACAGAATATAATCATAACTCCAGAGAAGGAAGTTTGCCTTATCCCACCACTAACTGCATTCAAAATTTCCTCTTGCACAGTTTCTCCAGGATGGCCTCACTGTGTAAGGATCTTTGGAATCAGGAATGTCCACATGAGAAGCAGACTTTTGTACTGCTTAAAAAGTGTGGAAAGATATTCAAGAATACATTCAAGAATTGCATGAATGAAGAAAAGGACTCTAAAAGCTATCTACACAAAGAAATTACTCTGTATTAATTGAAGGTATGAATATATAATACAAATTCAAACACTCAATGACTACTTCCACATGCAATGAGCTGAACAGTCCAGTATAATGAGCACTATAATTCAGTATAATTTACGTTGAACAAGAATGCTCAGTAACACCAAAAAACTGGAGTTAGTGTTGAACAATGCATGTTTTGTACATTCTGCCTTTTTCCCCAGCCAATTCCTTTGGAAAAAGTATTTTCAGTATCAGTAAAATACAAACAAAACAAACAAAACAAACAAAACAAAAAACAACAACAACCCAAAAAACCCCACACCTTATTAAAACCACCTTACTATACAGTTTAACTTATCACAGATTTCCAGGAAAGACCACATTCCCACTTCACTGTTTGTAGACAGATAATTTACAGAGGTGTTCTTGCTACTGACACAAGTCCTGCCAAAACCTGCAACTAAAGATGTCAGGGAACACTGCAGATGTTGCCCCTTTTTGCTGCCTGCCCCACTTTCTGCAAAAGATGGCCCTTGCTGCAGCACAATAAGCAACCTGTCCATGCCTTGTGCCTCCCTGGTTCACAGTCCCTGTACTTGCTTTCTCTGAAGGTAAGGTTGTGCTATGTACAGTCTGTGAACCACCTTGGCTGCTCAACAAGTATCCATGTTCTTCTGCTGCTCTTTGCCCAGCAGACTGAGGAGAGGAGCAGAACAGAGAACTAGACCTAGTAACCTCTGCAATCACCCTACCACAACTTAGAAGGGTTTATCAGCCAGAACTTTTGGGAAGATTAATTTGAAAAAGCTTTTAAAATTTATTAGTTAAACCATAACTAAAGTTTAAAAGTGACTGTAAAATGCTCTTGTTTAATTTACTTAAGAAGTAAATTTAACTTAATTTACTTTAGAATTTACAAACAAAAGTCACTTCCAAATAAAAGAATCCATAACAGATTTGATTGCAATTTAATTGATAAACTTTTGAAGTCAGCTCAAATTCATAATACAGAATGTCCATGTAGTAATTTAGAATATTTTTCCTGAATGTTTCTCTGTATGCAAGCTTAGAGACTGCTATTCATTTTTTTCTGAGACACAAAATGCAGTGAAGACAGAGGGCTGTGTTTAGAATTGGGCAGGAAGGTAGCTATGAAGAAGTGTGAAGTGAAAGCATTTCAAGTAAGTATTTTTGTAAGGCACTTGCAAAAATGACAAAAATGGCTCTGTTGCCTAGCTCATTTTTCAGCTGAATTACTTAACCAGATGGAAAACCAAGATGTGTGACCTGTGCCAAGTAAGGTCACATATCTGGGTTTTGGGAGTTTTTTTCAACCAAGTTTAAAACTACTCTGAAAAGACAAGCAAAACTTTTTTTGAAAACTAAAGGTGAATGCATTCTCTAAAGGATAATTGCTTAGTCAATGAAATACAAAAAAATATGTAATCTAACAATACTCAGACTTCTAAGAAAATACATATATTATACCACTCTTGTATTATTGACCATTCCGATGTGCACTTCAGGTCAAATTCTACCTTGGAAAGTCACCTCTTAAACACACCAGAAAAAAAGCCTCAGAAAAAAAAAAATTATATATATATATATATGCACATTTTATATAAGAAATAGCCACAACATAACTAAATTCTTACTCTGATGAGAGCCATGGCATTCATTTTTAATAAGCCTTAAGTTAATGCTAGATCTTGCTTCACTTTTCAGCATCTGCATTCCCTTACAGGAAGGCCTGCTGCAGATTAAATGGAAGCTTAAGCTTACAAATTGAACTGACATTTACAAGTCAGAAGTGACACACAGAAACTCTGGAATTGAATCACTCAGTCTGGGTACACTCACAGCTGGCTTCACTAACAGGATACATCAGATTGCAATTTACTATGGACAAAAAGACTTGTCTCACAGTTCCTACATCCAGGCCTTCATTTAAACACTGGAAAGATTTTATGATGCTTTAGGACCTGACAGATCTTATAGCAAGTTTTAAGGAAAATTAAGCAAATTGTTAGTGTCTTGGACATGTTTACTTTAAAAGCCCAAAAGGGGAAGTGTTACAGAACAACCAGATCTAATAATATTAGGTAGCACAATCTTATATAAAGCTTGAAAACTTGTTACAGAGATGTCAGGTATGTTACATTATTAATGTCTATAATCCTGCACACAACTGTAGAAACCTTGAGGATGTGAATAATCCATCTTTATTTGGTGAGCAAATCAGGAACCCACTCTCATAGGTACTTACAGCATTGGGGTTTCAGGACCTATTTCTGAGAGGCAGACTTCTTCCAACATATTAGAGTGTTGAGGTTACAAAGCTCACGTGTGATCAAGGATCTTGTAATCAATGCTGCAATCCACCAGCAAAAAGTCTAATTCTCATGAGTAATAAAAACTGCTTTACATAGGGGGTATTAAGTATTTCCCTTAAGGCCTAACCAAGCATCCAAGAAAACCTCATATCACTGAAGGCAGCTGTAATTGTAGTAGGTATTTATTAATTTGTACTAATTTACAGCAGTTTAAGAGCACAGTGGTGCAAGCCTCACCAAATGGTAGCAACCAGGATGCAAGTCTTTCAAAACAGCTTAAAGCAACTAAGAGTAAACTAGAAACAGACATTAGAATTTTATAATACTTTTTCAATCTTTTATTTCCAAAGTAATTAAACCCTCAATGAGAAATGTCCAGGCTAAAACTGTTGAATTATACAGTTGTATTTATATAACACCAGTCTCTTTCTAAAGCTACATTTCAAATGGGAAAAGCATACAAATTTTTTTTTTTTAAAAATCAAAACCAGCCAAAGTATTTTCCCATAAGCTTTCCAGGAAAGTAAACCTCTGGACTAAAACCAAACATAAAACTTTCATCGGGAAAGGAGAATATTTCATTAAATTGTGAATATGCAAAGACAACATTCAGACATAAAATGATGGAGAAAATTCTTACACAACTTTCCACTTAGCAGCTACTACAGACTACCACCTACTATAACAAGAATATAACATAATCATTTATTTCAAAAAACTCAACTGAATTCAAGGCACAGGCATTAGATTGTGTGCTCTCTACTTCTGACTGATTTTTGTACACTAATCTTCAGCATCAGGAACAAATGATCAAAAAGCATGAGAATATGTTCCACTCCACAAAGCTACTTTTGTCCACATAACTATGTATGCTTTGTTCCAAAAAGCAGTAGATAATTTTATAGAATCACAGGATTTTGATGAGTTTGATAGTTTTCATTTTTCCAATATTAAAGACTTTTAGCTTAATTATAAAATAATTACTTGGAGAAGCTGGGATATTTATTTTGAAATATGTATCAACTTCCTCTAAACTGAAGAAATAATAAAAATACCTGCAACAACAAAGGTTTTGTAAGAAGAGAGTCTGAAGTGTCTTATAAAATTATTTATATAAAAACTATAGAGTAAAATTTGAAACACTCCAGAAACTTTTGCAGAAAATTAACAAACCCAAGGTCTGTTTCACCAATTCTCAGATGTTTTAAAGTTATTGTAATGCACCTATCTGTGGATATTGGATCATTAATAACATTTAAGTGAAACAGCTATTCTACATAATGTTCTAAATAATGCACCATCTTAACCAACACACCAAAAAAATTACCAGTTTTGAAGTTAATTTTCCATTTCAAGATCTACTGTAAAATCTGCTCACAATGTACAAAAAAATGTGGGAGTGAGAATACAGGAGGCATCAAACCTGTGCGTACTTTACGCTCACTAGCACCTCTTTGCCCTAAAATAGGACACCTACAGTAACACGTTTGGATGTTTTGTGCTGGAATCCTGAAAAGCACAAACTGAAGTTCTAAAGTCACCCCCAAAAACTGAAGAAAATAATTGTGTTAGCTTTCATGCCAGTAAAACATGCACCATAAAACACATACACATTTACAAGCAAAGAAATGAATACTTGGAAGTGAAAAGTCATCAGCTTATATCCAGTATATGTTTGGGATTCTGTCCCGAATCCCAGCTGCCTTCCATGGATCACAACCTAGTATTTCATCCTAACACACCGAGCTGTAGAGCACGGTGAGGCTGCTGTTCATGGGCAGCAAAACCACCAGAGGAGAAGGAATGGGTATCAGAACCATTTCCAGATAAATCGTTCCTGTTAGCAATTAAAGGTCCTCTGGGACTGTACAGTTTGATCGGTTTACTCCACCCTTTTCTACTGAGTTTTAGGAAAGATGTTGTAAATTTCCATTTTCTTTTTCCACTGCCCACACAGTATGGATGGAAATCAGCAGACTTGCAGCCTATTTCCAGTTCTGCTATTAAATAATATTCATACTATGTTAATCCTCAATTTACTAAGACATAAAATGTGAAAAAGAAAAAAACCCAACCAACCAACCAAAAAAAGGAAAAAAACAATTACTTTACCTGAGCAGCTAGTGGTTTCACTTAGAGACACTAACTGGCAAATTCCAACTAGTTTAAGAATTTTACCTAGCTAGTCTGTGAAATTTTCTGGAAAAGCTTATCCAACTACCCACAGATGCATGTGGGTAGCGATGTGATGTTATTCCTGGAAAGTCTATTTGTAATGTCCACATTTCACATGTGGCACCACTCATCTTCAGTACTCAAATTCTGCCTTCTGTGACATCCTTGCAATAATTTTGACTTGTACAGGAATTTCTATAACCCAAGTATTTTAAAAAGCAATCTAATTTTTAGAATCACATCCAGAAAAACAGTGTATTGATACCATCTGCAAAATAAATAGGATACTAAAGTTCTGATTTCCATGTAAGTGGATACTCTTGTGTTTAGGTATTTTGACCAGAAAGGCTTAGCCAGACTGTACAGGCATGACTTAAAATACAATCTACAACTCCATGAACCATTTTGAGAACTTACACAGCTTCCATTCACTGGGCATAACACAGTGTTTCATTTTTAGAGCGAGCTTCAGGACATCCCTATTAGAGCATGGTGCTAAGTGCACCAAGGTTGTGGGCTCAATCCCCATATGGGCCATTCACTTAACAGCTGCATTTGATCATCCTTGTTGGTCTCTTCCAACTCAAAATATTCTGTGAATCTGTGATTTTTTACTCCACATTTTACCTACAAAGCCCAGGCACAGAACCCTTCACTAATTTGTCTTTGATGACACAGGAGGTGACTATCAGATACACGTAGGACTTGCAACTTGCCTTCTAGTTCCATACTGGAAAAGCCTTTCCATTTTTTCAAAGATGAAGATTTAAGCAATATTTGGTAAAACATATTTAAATCTTGAGCAAATGTTTTCTAAAATACATCAGCACACTACTTTATACTAGGAAGACTTCAGAATGTATCTTTTATTATATTGTGAAAAGGACTGAAAAAGATGAAAAAGTCTGCTTAAAGGAACAATAAAATTTACGACTACATGCTCCTCTTCTGTAGAGAAAAAAAAAAGACGAGCAGCCATTCAAGATCAGCGAATTTAAGTCAGCATCTTCCTCTATAAAGAATGGCTGAAGTGCTAAGGGTAGAATATGGGAGAAGTCAAATTCTGCAGAACTGGCTCCAGCTTTTGCACAGTAGCATCTCTAATCACTCCTACTCCAGCTTGTTCTTTCCTTTATACCATACCAAAGTAATGAGTGTCCTTGACTTTCACTCACTCCTGCTTGTTACAAGCAAAATTATCCTCCTGACGTTTTAACATGGGGACTTTTCTCTTACCTTTGTAATTCCTGCAAGCCAAATTACTTTATCTGGTAATTACCAAGGTGCATTCTTTATTTTAAGCTCTGAATTAAAATTAAAAGAAAATTTTATCACCATGTCCACAGCTGCTAGTCAGGAATGATTAGCTTCACAGCTTTCAGACCTTGCCACATCGTTTCAATGCACTATACAATGGCACATTTCAGAAAGATGAGCTTCTTCAGCCAGTACCTCCACTGGAAAGAATGGTGAGTGATTCAGTCATCTCAGCCTAAATGCACTCTCCCTTTTTATGGTTTTTCATAATCATTACTGCATATGGCTACCTCTTGGAATTACATAATGTATGCATGTCAGTACAAATCTATCATGCTCCAAATTCTAAATAAAACACATCAATTAAAGTTGACTTGGAAAAATGATAAATGAAATGGCAACACAGTGGAGAAATATAGTGACATAAACTACAATTACAAACTTCTAACCTTTCTATAATGTTTAGACTAGGCTGTAGCTCAGCAAAAACTTCAGGATGTTTCTTTTAATTTTCCCCTTCATGTAACAAGCAGTTGAGTCTCACAAACAAAATTAGGTATTAAACCATGTTTTCTCCAAAATAAGGGTACTGTTATGAAAAGTGATACTTCAGGTAAGTGTTATAAAATCTGTTTCCACTTAAAAGTATTGTAACAACATTTAAGTAAGACTTTGACAATCTGCTTCCATTGATCCATACTTGAATATCAAATTTCTGTATGAAAAATGAGATGAGCCATTCTCCCTTTACATACTTTAGTAATTTAATATATGTCTTTCTAGGTTCTTATACTGAAAACAAACTTTACCTTAATGCTCCCTTAAATATGCATTAACACAGAATAAGAACGAACCAG
This sequence comes from Parus major, assembly GCF_001522545.3. Taxonomy (NCBI): domain Eukaryota; kingdom Metazoa; phylum Chordata; class Aves; order Passeriformes; family Paridae; genus Parus; species Parus major. The sequence goes on from NC_031769.1 coordinate 60,678,352, forward strand.
GCCTTGACTTACAAAACAGTAAATCTTCTGTCCTGTGGCTAAACCCCTTCAGCTCTCTACAGGCTTCCTGCAACTTTCCTTGGTATCCTTGGCCATGGTGGAGCCCACCTCACACTAAGAGGAAGCCACATGCAGAAACCAGTGAAGCCTCTGAAGTCCAGCCACCAGAAAGGAAAATATAAGCTTCCTATATTCCTATATTCTATATCAGAATGTCATTGCTGGAATTCTTGTAACACTTTAAAAGCCTTTCTTATCTGAACTTTGCAAGTTTATTTATGTGTGTACACATAAAATAGTTTCTCTAAAGCCTTTAGTTCTGCCATATCAGAATTTCCACTGAAAAGTCACCAGGACTGAAAGCTTCTAGCTTTCAGCCACACAAAACAGCACTGTGGTTTCTTGTCTCTACTAAAAGCATATTTCCAATTCTGCAAGTCCAGGTAAAGAGGGGAGTCAATTAAGCTGCATTATCCAATTAACATACAAATCTGTCACTGTTGGACACAGTCACACGGATGCAGCTCAAGATATGGTGAAGAAGAAGCAAACTTTATTTCTTCTCTCACAATTTATAGTTTTCTGACCATGGCCAGGGACTGGGTAATCAGGATAACACCTTTCTAACCACACTGGCCGTGAGAGATGTCCATCAATAGACGTGTAACAGAAGGAATGCATACATATCTATGCTTATAGTTACTGTCCTGAGGAAATTCTTTAGAAACTATGTCAACAAGCTCCAAAGCTGTGTTTTCAGGGCAACACAAATCCTGTATTAAAAACTTTGACTTGAGCTGGAAAAGCAAAAAAAAAAAGTGACAGAAGCTATTGAACAAATTCAGGCTCCAGTTACAGTCAGGTAATTTGGTGGTGACAGCTCTGAAACAAAGTTACCATGGTGTAAAATCTGAAGCAGCTAGGAACAGAACTTGGTCACCTGGCATTTACTAACTTCACTAAACCTAAAGCCCTGCAAGGGTCAAACAATGAATAACTACATCATTTGTGAGAAGAAATGCCTAGAAACCCAGGATACAGAGGTGAAATGAGGATAAATGCTTTGCTTCCATACTGAACTTTATGGCTTTTGTTAGTTTAAGCCAGGCCATGGATGTTGCTTTAATATGCTATGAATATTTTCAAGGTAAAATTACATTAGGTTAAAAATAAGGCATGATTCATATAGAATTTTCATGGAATTTTGAAGTAGATTGAATATTACAGCCAGATGTATAAACCTTTAAACAACTACAGTTGGGATCTCTTTTTCCACATAATAAATGTAATTGTTTCTACTATGGACTGGGAACACTTGGATATTTTAATATTTGATTCTGCATCTAGTTTATGTATAGTAAACATAATCAACACTAACCTGAAATGGGTGAAGATTAATCACAGTAGTCGTCTCTTTAAGGCTAAGAAGCTTTTGTAGCAAAGAAGCTAAGAAGCTTGCATGTTACGTGTAGCAAAGCACACCTCAAGGAAAGGTATGTGAAAAACAAAACACTGTCAAATTACAGCGAGTACAGGCTTAAATGAATGTTTTTTAAAATAAAAACGAAACCTCAGTTAGGCTTCAGAATATTACTTGTAAGGGTGCAAAATGAAACCCCCACTAAATGCCATTATCCCTTTATATTAGCCCCGGAGCATACTTAAATTCTGAAGGTTCCAGTCGAGAGGAAACAAGCAAATTCCAAAGCAAACTTCAGTTAAACTTTAAAAGTTCACCTCTCTTTCAGACGATAACGCAATTAACAGACATGCCTCGAGCCAGCAATCACCTCCTCTTCACCTGAAAGGCGGGGCTGGAGAAGCTTCGGGAGAAGGAGGGAAGGGGCTCAGTCCCCTTCCCCGCGCTTGCAGGTGCCGGTCAGTGCCTACCCGGGCTCCCCGAGGCAGAGCGAGGCGCCGGGAACGCAGCGCCTCCCGCTGCCGGGGCGGGGCGGCAGCCCGGGACGGCCGCTGCGGGATGTCCGCGTCCCGGTGCCCGTGTCCCGGTGCCTACCTTTGCCGGGCCGCGGGTTTCTCCGGGCTGCGGGGCGGCGCTCCGGGAGCGGTATCCCCCGGCAAGGCGGCCGGGGAGCTGCTGCCAGCCCTCGGTCCGTGCTCGGGTCCTGCAGCCTTCGCAGCTCCTCTCCCTCGTCGCGCATCTGTCTCCCGGCAGGGGGAGGCTGGCGGCGAGCGCAGGGACCTGGGCTGTTTCAGGCACCGGGGGTGCTCCGGCCGCCGGGGCCGCTGCTGGTGGCCGTCCCGGGCTTGCAGCTGCAGGCGGCGCTGCCCACAAAGGACAAATTCTTTTTGCACGTCCCGAGCGCGGGAGCGGAAAGGCTCGGTGCCGGGTGGGTCCCCCCGCTACCGGGCGGCTGTAGGGGGAGGACCTCGCTCGGGAAAGAAAAGCCTCTAGTCTTCTGGACAGCGTCGAATCATATCATGGAAGACAAGTTATTACCAAGATCACCTTAAATTATTAGCAAGCCACAGCGTTTTCCTTTTTCTCATCTTTGGTGGGTTGTTTCGGTTTTTTTTTAAATAGATGTTGCCAATACCTACAAACAATGTGTGAGGAAAACCACCAGTTTCACTTTGTAGCACAACCTGATGGACTACGTGTAAACTCCTCCTAGTGCAAAGCAGTAATAGCCCCAGCAGTGTTTTCCATTTACAGTAAGTTCAAAAATGTGTAATCGTAAATGAATTGGACAGATACCTCTAGAGTTGTAAATTTAAAGACTCAAACCTTTAAGGCATAAATGAATGGACAGTGTTTCTTTTTCCAAAGTGTGAGTTATATAACATTTGCATAGCTCGCTGGCACATCCACGCACTATTCATTGCAACACTCTCCCACAAGGTAGCAGGAGGCCGGTAACTGAGTGAGCATTCACTGCGGGTCAGATTCTGTCCTTGCCGTGCTTTGCTCTGGAAACCATCCTGTAAACAGCTCGATAGTGAGAACTGGGTGGGACACTAAGGCAAGGGCCCATTTACACCCCTCTCCTTGGTGTCAACAGCAGAGTTCTTCAGGCCTGTCACCTTCGAGAGCTACAGATCATCTGTGCACAATTCCCAGCCTCTTCCTTCTAAACACTGGATCTAGCAGTGGATCTAAATATTCCGTAGAACACATAAAAACCGTGCATGCTTTTACTGAACACTGAGTTGTAGGTTACACACACAAAGCAGTAATTTTCAAATCTTGCAAAGTAAGATTTGACTTCATGGTAAGTGGAAGGTACACAGAAATCCCCACACAGAGCTCAGCCTGCCAACACACAATGTTGTCATTCAGACACAGATGAAAAATGTGCCTTTATATACTACTTTGATTCATTGTCTGTCTCTGATACTTCTTTGTACTTTACAATCTTGTTAAAACTTGCACATACTTACCCTGAATCATGGCACAAAAAGGGATTTCTAAAGTATAATGAAACTGTTTTCATTGATTTCGTATTGATTACACATTTCATGTTTGCCAGTATTTGTATTTACTACTCTTTAGGCTTCTTAAGGGTCAGGCATTACTAGCCTGATGATGGATGCAATAGCCAGCTAATCCAGAAACACTTGGATGGGGTATACAAAGGGAAATTAATGTAGGATGCAGGACCCCCTTAGGAAACACTGCAAATTGAGTGTTCTTATCAGTCAACAAATGTAAAATACTTTGCACAAATGTGCAGTGAACACCTGAAGATTCTCAGCTGATGTTACTGATCACATCACAACTTAACTGCATACTAGTCAAATAGCTTTCAAGTTCTTGACTGTTAAATGTTATTAATTAGTACAATTATTGGTTCACATTTAGATTCCTGCTTTTGGTAGTGATTAAATAACCCTTAGATTCAAAAGCCACACACTGCTCCTAGTGTTAATAAAGATGTACTTGGCGTTTGCACAGAATTTTCTCAGAATTTCACAGTCCAGGCATTTTGACATTTCTAGGAAACCTTGTCACATGACTGTTAAAAAAAACCCCTGAAGTGTGCACTCACATATGCATATATATATTTAAATGACTTGTACAAGAACACAAAGCACCAGTACCTACATTACTAAAAAAGTAGCATACCATCATTTGTTGCTGTGGTATTTTACTCTATGTATAAAATTCAAAATGAGAGATACTTAGTGTCTACTTTGATGTAGGGCACTTCCTCTGCAATGCACAGATTACCTTTTCTGTAGTTTTGCCCACAGCAGACTTGCCAGTTTCTGTGCTGATGGCAGGACACTGCAGAAACAGGTCACTTTGGAAACAAAATAAAGGCAACCCTGGGGGACTTTGTAAAGGGAAGCCTACATTTCTGCTCCCAAAAGCTTCTCAGACACTGTTCTATGCTCTATACTGAGAGCCAATAAACACTGCTTGCTAATACAAGCTGCTCTGAGCTAAATGAAAAGAGCTGTTTTTATTAATTAACAGTGGCTGGTGACCATGTTTAAAACTGCATTGCCTGGTGCACTTCAGCATAAAACACAAGCTTGTAATGTATGCTGAAACATGCAGCTGCCCTTTTTACAGCCCCCTCAGAACAGTTTTCAGCATTTTAATGCTACTGAGCTATGATGTCTAAGAAATGTAGCCTTTGATATCTAAAAGTGAGCCCCAGGTACATCCAGGCGAACTATGTTTCATAGAACTGGCATCTGCAGATGGAGCTAGCTGTCAAAACTTAGTGTGTCCTTAACATTAGGACTCTGACAGTAGAGGAGCACCCTCTCTGTGATGGAATAAGGAGAGCCATCTATAGGAAGCAGCTCTTAAGAACTGCTTAAAATTACTCATACCTTTCCAATTTGTCCTTCTTCCAGGACCAAAGCTTTTAGGTTTCATTTAGAACCTTTCATTACACTGTCTAAACACCTGAGATAATGCTAATGTTTCATACCAATATCATTATCTCATCCAGGTCTTTCAGATCTCAGCTGAAATAATATAATTAAGTGGACTTCATCAGACTGGGAGGAGGCAGCAATATAGAAGCGTTGATGCAGCAAACCATCCCAAAGCAGTATATTAAGAATCAGCTTTCTTACTCATAGTGAAAATGAGAAGATAAACCAGTTTCAAACTATTTTCTTGAATTTAGAAATTTTCCTTTAAAACATATGTGTTTGGTTTTTTTTTTTCAATTGGTCCCCTCTTTCTCCCAAATTATAGCTTTGCAAATTTTTTCTGAAGTGTTCTAAACCCCTACTGTCTCAGTCTTAACCGGGAGATGCAACAACCAATTATTAAACTATTGAGAGCATACTGAAACTACTCCATAAAGCTGTAAATCAAAAAGATACTATGAAGGGCAGAGGAGGTTTCAAAAAAACACAATCAAGAGAAGTTATCATAGCTGTTGAAGATCTGCCAGAGGAACCTGTGACAAAATTAAATTTACCCACACTGAGTATATCAATTCCTAAAATACTGGATTTGGTTTAAGGGTCTGTCAGCTACTAAAGTGATATGACTTCACTAAAAGCATCAATGAAACCATTATCTTCTATTTCTCCTCAAGATGAAGGTGCATCTAATGTGGCATGTGTAGAATATCAACATATGTAATTCAGTTAGGCAAATCATCTCCATTGGGTAAACACATCCCTCTTTACAAAATGACTATCTAATTTATCATCACAACCTGAAGCACAGCCTTTGGATGTCTTCTGTCACAATTCTGTATTAATTCAAACCTATTCATCTTACAGGAAGTGGTTTGTTGTCTTCAAACATCTGTCTTGTGCCATTTGTGTAGCCCGTGGCTCAGTGATATTTCTGTCTCCTTATTGTGTGTTAACAATAAGCCTGTCTAATTACATATTGTTGGTAAATAATTTACATTTTCCCTTTTAAAATGACCGCCATCTGTGATTGCACCAGCTTTAAAAAAAGCTTTAAAATAAGGAATCTGCATCTCTCTTGGCTAAATTGGCGGTGATTAATATACACTTCCCTTTGTACACTGTATATAAATTGTAGTATTTCCTAATACATTTATCCTACAGATTTCCCACTGCAGCTGTGGATGCCTCATCCCTGTAAGTGTTACAGGCCAGGCTGGATGGGGCTCTGAGCAACCTGTTCTAGCGGAAGGTGTCTCTGCCCATAGCAGGGGGATTGGCACCTGATGACCTTTAAGGTCCCTTCCAACTCAAACCGTTCTTTGATTCTAAATATTTTGTAGTATTTGTTACACTTATTTCCTGGATTTACCACCAATTCTAGGGGATTATGCTTGACATGCAGCTAAGATGAACAATTCACCGAAGTGTGACACTCTTCTCATTTCCTCTTTTACTGTCCCTTCACCTGGTCCCTTGCAAAGGAATAGCCATATACTGACAGCTCCTCACACTAGCCAGGAAACCGCTCTTGGGATAACACGGCTTTCAGACAAGTCACCTGCACTTGCTACTTCGGGCTGCTTTCCTTCAACATACCGTCTGTGTACTCCCGACTCCGGTTGAAGGCAACGTGGAGATCAGCCTGGCCTCCTCTCAGGCTCCAAGATTAAGTCTTAAGACTTGAACTCGGGCCACAGCGCGTTGAGTGGGACTAGCCCTCGGCTCCTTCGGGGGCCGCGTGTGACCCTACATTTTGCAGGAGTGAGGAGGCGACCTCACTCCTCAGCCGTTCCCTCCCGTTGGCCGCAGCCCCCCGAGCCCGTTGCGCCCGTTGCAGGCCCGCCCGCGCCGGCACCGCAGGGATGCGCGCCGGGATCCCGTGCACGGAACGGCGGCACGGAACGGGCGCTTTGCGCCAGCCCCCGCGGGGAGGAGCCGCGTTAGAGTAACACAGAAGAAGTGGGAAGAATGCCACGTTCCTGGGAATTGTTCATCGTAGGCGCGCGTGAAGCATAGTCACGTAGAACTGGTAGTAAAAGTAGGATATATGTGTAACATAAACACTACTAAGTGCTTGAAAATGTAGAACGGTTTGGGTTGGAAGGGACCTCAGAGAAAAATCTCGTCCCAACCTACCTGATGTGGGCAGAGACACCTTTCACTATCCCAGATTGCTCAGAGCCCCATCCAACCTGGCCTGGAACACTTTCAGGGATGGGGCATCCACAGCTTCTCTGGGAAACCTGTGCCAGAGGTATTGGGAAACACTACAATTCACATTCTGTGTACAAAAGGGAAGTCTGGGGACTGTATATTAATCACTGCCCAATTTAGGCCCGTTAAGAGGTATGGATTCCTTATTTTAGAGCTTTTTTCCCCAAGCCGCTGCAGTTACAGACGGTACCAGTTTTAAAACGGAAAGCACAACGTCACGCAGCTCACAGCGCCGGCTCCCCGCTCCCCCCACTCCCCTCAGCGGGAGCGCGCACCCGCCGCCGCGCGCGGCCTGACGTCACCGCGGGCGGGCGGGCTGGCGCGTGTGACGTACGCCCTCCCCAGCCCTCCCCTGCCCTCCCCGCGCCGGCCGGGCCGCGGGCGCTGATTGGCCGCCTCCTTCCCGCTTCCTCCTCACCGCCCGAGAACCCGCCATTTTGAAAACCTTGTTGATTCCGGGAGGGAGGGAAGAGGGAGAAGGAGAGGGAAAGAGTGCCTGGCGGCTGTGGGGCTGCGCCGCGGCGGTGTGTGTGTGTGTCGCTGCGTCCGGACCCGCCTCGTCCAGCAGCAGTTGTCGCCTTCAGCTGCTGCCGCCGCGCCTGAGGAGGGAGCCGGGAGCCGGGGCTCGAGCTGAGGTGGGTCCCGCCGCCATGGCCGTAACGGCGCCCGAGAGCGGTCCCGCCTCGCCGCGCCCGGGCCAAGCAGGGACGGATTCTGACGAAGAAAAATGAAACGCAGCCACCGCGGCGCCGGGCGCCCGCCCCGCCCCGGGGACGCGCCGTGTGCGGGGCGCTTGTCACCGGGGCTGCCTCCGTCCCGGCCCCTGCCCGAGGTGTTTCCTGGGTGCTGCGGTGTCCTGCGGCGGGAGCGGGCGGAGCGGTCCTGCGGCCGGCGGGGACGCGATGGCGCCTTGGCTGCCGGCGCCACCGGGCGCTGCGCATCGCCGTCGGCTTTGCCCCGGCATCCGGCTTACAAACCGGGAAGAGGGGACAGGTGGAGAGTCCCCGTCTGAAAAGCCCCAGGCGAGGGCGGGAGACCCTCTCCCGGTAGAGGTGAATCCCTTTTTCCCCTAAGCAAAACGTCGTCCCGAACTTAGGTGGTAGAAAGCTAAGAAGTCTCTAACTTTCTCTCTTCTGTAACCTTTGAAAGGGTAAGGAAAGACAGTGTGTAGTGCTTCTCTTGCTTATACTCATGACTTCAAGTAGAAGTCAGTAATTGCCGTGAAAATGCCAGATTACTTACTACAAATGAAATACTGGTAGTATTACCCTGAAAGATAGATTTTTCTCTCGTGATTTAGCCAGGAAAGTTTACTTTTCCTCGTACTGTTGGTAATAAATATTAGCTCATGTTTTCTCATTTGGAAGACGACTGATCTCTGGCAAATGCTAATGCTTCATATAAGCAGCAGATCTAAATGTTACTTATTGCACCTGATCTCTTGTACTGGCTTTAATATTGCAAAAAGAAAATGGTTAATTTTGTGAAATTCTGTTGCAGATCTAAACGGTGAAAATTTTTGAAAGCTAAAATTTTTAAAAATGAGACATACGGTTATCTTGCTCTATTGGATAGATATTTTCTGTTAGTAGGGAAATGGTACATGCATAACTAAGATATTTTAGTTTTAAAGTTTACATATAGGCCACTTCAGATGCTAGGAAAAACTCTTGAATATGCTAAATATGGAGCATTTATTCTTTTTTGTTGTAGATCTACAAATTAAAACAGGAAGTATTTTCATGACCAAAGATGCAGCAGTTGTCTAGGTTATGAAAGCAGTGTTAATTCTTCCTTGAATTGCTTGCAACTTTTTTTTATTTTTTTAATGTTTCTGTTCCCATTTCCCACCTAAGCAAGTAACCTGTTTAAGTTACTAGGAAACTTGCATGCATAGTTAACCATGATCAAAAATAAGTATTAAGTTTATAGCAGGGTGCAGTAAAATGCTGATATCTTAAAACACTGCAGTTTTTAGTAGATAACAGTATCAGCTGCTTTGAGTGGGTGTTTCCGAATGTTTTACAAAAGCAGCTTGAAGACGTGTGTGAATAGAATTTATAACCTTTTAGAGTGTTCTTAGCCAGACTAGTTGCAGAATGAATGGCAACAAGTTCTGAAAAGTTGTGTCTATTGTGTATATGTCAGGCACCGTAGTGATTAGACAATGTCAACAATCAGAGAGTACCAGCACGCTGCTTCTGCTGCACAAGATAATTTTTTAAAGCAAGATTCCTGTGCTTTTCATGGATGTTGTTTTATTGATGATGGTTTCCTTTGACTCTTTCTACAGAAGCATACACCATGTCTTCTGTTGATTCCTCAAAAGAAGATACAATGTCAGAAAAAACAGATGAGAAACAACCTGAAACTGAAAACAAAGCTGAGGAAAGTGATGAAGATGAAGAAGAGGAGGAGGAGGAGGAAGAAGAAAAGGGTACTTATTTTTCTCTTGAATAAGTTGTTGTTTAATAAATGCCAAGCTATTGAATGCAGTCTCCTGTGATTTTGGCTAATTGTACAATTATTGAGGAGATGCCATAGTGCATCTGTCTCATGGGTCATAATAGCTTCCCAGTAGAGTATATCAGGCAGTGCTAAAAACAGTGGTGTGGATTTATCTCAGTAGAGATTGAAGGAATTGCCAGCATCCTGGACTTCTATACTAGGGATTTTTTTTGTTGTATAAATTTTTTGGTGATTGTAGGAGCTATTGTCCTTTATCAAATTATTTTTTGCCAGTAACACTCTGAAGTGATCTGTGTTTGCCAAAGAAAAACTTCTAAGTGTGCAGTATTTTTGGAAATAATATGAATGTTTTTGCTCAACTACAGTGAATTAATTTTCTGGGTATCCAAATGTAATTATATTGGGTCAGCAGAAATTCCTTTAGACTAATTTTGGTATATAAAAAATTGCAGCAATATGATAGGATGGGGAAGCAAGGCAGGTTTTTTTTGTTGTGGTATTTAATTGAAGGTAGTCAAGGAGAACAAAACAAGATGGGGGAACTACTATGCAAAAATGTTAATTTCTATTGTGAAGTCTCCAGGCATCTGTTTTCAAAAGGAAAGCATTCTTGGAAATATGGCTGTAATGTGGCACAGTGAAAACCAAGTCATTGATGCTATTGGATCCTTGAAAGAGATGATGTTTGTCGTTAGGAAAGGCAGTAGAAAGAAGACAGATTATGCTGTTTGGAAAACCCCAGAGTAATTGTCATTGGATTTTCAGAAAAAAAAATTCTTTTTGCTCTGGTTTTGATTATGTTCATACAGGTTTTGAAGTGGCTTTCAGATGTTAAAGCCAGGACAGCCCATCTGTTTAGCTCTAAGGATAGTATTACTTGAGGTGTCAAGTATTTCAGTATGAAATGTTCAGCTGAAGTTTTAGCTTTTTCTTCAGAGTGGTATCATTAAATTAGTATGTGCTGGCTATATGTAAAACAACCTAAATGTATTCATTAGTAAGCAGTACCAGAATTACTGGGAATAATATTCTTGCAGTATTAGTGACACTGGTATCGTGCCCTGTGGAGTGCTTCTCTCTTTACCCTGGGATGTGTAGTACAGTCCCACTGCACTTGTGCTTCTGCCTCTCCTGAAATGTGTGGTTTCTTCAGTCCAGTAGTGGGAAACATATTGTGTGCTGGCATCCTGGACCCTGCTTTTGCCTATCTGGTGGTAGTATTCTTCATAGTGCTGTGCATGGAGCTGTGTGCATACAGAGTGCAGCATCCAAAGAGAATGTGCAAACAAGGTCAGTTTTGTATCTGAAAAAGGCAGTGAAAGGAAAGAAGGATTTGTTTCTGAAAACACATAGTCCTACAATCTCCATTACAGTGAAGTTACCTTTAGGAAATGCCCAGTCTTGTCTTCAAGGTTTCCTTGGATACAGGATTGTGGTGAAGAACTGGAGAGACTTCTAGTTATGTACATGCAGCTCTATAGAATCACACTGGCTTATTAGCCAAAGGTTTGAAACTGTTATAGTACCTGGTTATATCATCATCCATTTTTGATTTGCTATTTCAAAGAGTCAGTGTTGTGTTGCCTGTCACTTCAGTCAGATCTGCAATGAAGAATATTGTGTTTAAGGAAGCTGTCTTTTGCAGAGAAGAGTCTCATTGTTGAAGGAAAAAGAGAGAAGAAGAAGGTTGACCGACTGACCATGCAAGTTTCCTCACTGCAGAAGGAACCTTTTACAGTTACACCAGGTAAGACTGACTTCTCACATACGAATTGTGAGTGTTAGGAATGATAATGAAAACTTTAAAAAGATGAAATTACTAAATTTGTAAGATGAAATTGTAGGTGAGACCTAATTTATGAGTCATGATCCTTTTTAAAATAATAATGCTATAAAATATGAAAACTCTCTTTTATTCTGTAGCATCAGTTTAAACTGTAAAAGTTACATGATGTTTAAACTTACTTGGAATAGGATCTTCAGTACCTCACCACTCCTAACAAAGGCAGGAGCAGCCAGAATAGAAAGAAATGCAAAATCCTTGTACCCTGATCTAAGTAGTATCAAGTAAGGCAGGTAAAAAGCCTGTCAGGATGCCTAACTGATAGGAAAAGGCCTGCTTAATGTGTGACCTATTATAATGTCTAGTGATGTTTTTATGGAAATTCTTTGCTTTTTAAAAAAAAAAAAAGTAGAAACTTTAAGTTACAAACACATAGGTAAATACAAATGTGATGCATAGCATAAATGATTTTAATTGTTTCAGGAAAAGGACAAAAACTCTGTGAAATTGAGAGGATACAGTTCTTTCTGAGTAAAAAGAAAACAGACGAACTTAGGAACCTGCACAAACTTCTCTACAACAGACCAGGCACTGTAAGAATTTCAATCTTATATCCATTAGTTCTCATGTATAGTGAAAATGTTTGTAGTTCAGTTTTTACATTTGCACATATGATCTGTTTCTTGAGTGCTATTTATTACAAGCTGCTTAGAAAATGGGTATTTGCAGGACCGGTTAAATAAGCTTCCTCCTTTTAACTCCTATAAACTCTCTCCCTATAAAATCCTGTGGCAGGGTGTACTAAATCAAAAGTCTCTTGAATGTAGATTTGATTTTTTTTTTCTTTAATGGTGGAATGTTAGATTACCTTACAAGGATGAGTTGGAAATAATTTATGGTTCACATGCTAAAAGCTGCTGACATGCAGGTGACACTCAAAATACTGCATGTGTTAATACATTGCTGCTTTTCTGCTATTTTTCTCTTAGTTTGCAGTAAGCAGTAGAAAAATAAAAGTGATAAAAATCTCTACTAAGATTTTATATGTAACAGTTTTCCAAAGATAATTAAAATATTGTCCATTTTGTATTTAAGGATGACACTTAAAATATAATGGCAAGTCTTTCTTGCAGTGGTTTATGTATCACTGATTGTGCTTTAAATTTCAGAGTAAATATGACCCATTTTCCTTGCTAATGGAAGCAAAATGTGAAATTGAGGCAGATTAAATTGTACTATTTCTATATGTTTACTGTAACTATTGGAACTTTTTTAATATCTTTGTGTATTTTGGAGACTTGAACAGCCGGCCCAGAAACCAGAAATTAAATAGTACTAGTATACAGATGTAATTATATCTATATAATATATATAATATACTAGATCTAATTTCTTAGGCCACTGCTTCTGATGGAATGTTTGTTTAAATGTCAAAGAACGATCTGTTGCCACAAGTATTTAGAAAAAAATATGTCAGTATGGTTTCAGTCAAAATTGTATTTAATCAGAGTTTTTGGGAACTCAGAATCCTGTTTGAGATAATGAAGATCAGATCTTGTCTTGTATGGACATATTTGTATGTGCTTTTAATTGTACTTAACATTTTTAATAAAACATACCAGTACCACCTGCAAATTTTCTTTATGTGCTGGACAAAGCTCTTTGGAAAAGGAGCTCAGCTTTGGTAAAATTACAAACTAGTGAAGAAACAGCAAAAATAAACTTAGTAGTATTGCAAGCTAGTTCAAATTATTCTTGGTAGTGTTATAAAGATCTCAGAAGTTTGAGAGATCTGGGGTTACTTTTTAACTTTTTTTTTCTTTTTTCTTTTTTTTTTTTTTTTTTTTGGTAAAAGGAGATGAAACTAAAACAAAGAACTTAAGTACATTTGTGATCTTGATGGGAGCAATTTTCCATTTATAAGAGCTATTGGAATGGAAGTTCAATCCAGATCAGACACCAGGTGTAATGATAGCAATTGTAGATTGGGTGGTACGTAAATGCAGATATTGATCCTACTAAATAAGAGGTTCAAAAATAGTCATGGAATTATGTAAGACTTCAGAATAGCTAGTAAAGCAAATCTACTTTAGCAGATTATAGAATAAAAAATAAAATTCCCTATTTTGTAATAAATGACATGATACAAAGCATGCAACAGGCTTCATAAACTTGTAGTTTTGCAAACCTGTAAATCATCATGCAGTACATTCTAAGTGAGCTTGAAACTACAAGTGACTTCGTCTAGTAAGTTATTAAAAGTACCACAGTCACAAGAAATTCAACTTAATTATTGTAGTTTGTCTATCATAAGATAAGGCATAATCCATGTAGATTATAACCTAAAAGGTGTAGCTTTGTCTACAGAAAGCTAAATGCTAGAACAGATTTTCTTGTATGAAAGGTTAACAGTTGTAGTCGGATGAAATAGTTTAAACTGCTTGCAATGAAAAGTAATCTGTGTCCTCTGTTCTAGGTTGCATCCCTAAAGAAGAATGTGGGTCAGTTCAGTGGGTTTCCATTTGAAAAAGGAAGTGACCAATATAAAAAGAAGGAAGAAATGTTAAAAAAGTAATGATCTCTTGATACTTAACATAGCTTGACTCATGCTATGCAATCTATTTTTTCTTTTTTCATCCACAATTTTACTTGAGATTAACATTAAACTGTAAAACAGGTGGCTGTTTACTAGAGCTCTGCAATTTTTTTTCTGAGTTCATTTTAATCACACAAACTGGTCTCTTAAGACAGCTTGAAATATATTAAGAGTTAAATTGTGAACATTTTATTAGCAATTCCTACATTTCTGATTTTAACTGTTGCATGCTAACTAGCAGATTCTTCTACCAAGTGAGAGCAAAGTGTTATTTCCCCGGGGCAAGCATAGTGTTGTGAACACATTGCACTTTATTCATGGTGCAAACCTGCATCCTTCTATGCCTCAAAGCCTTCCTCCTTCAGAATCAAATCCATCTATGATTATTATATACTAAACATACAAGAATTGCTCTAGCAACTAGTCTCACAAACTTTTTTTTTTTCTTTTTTACTGTCTCCCTTCGTAAGTTGCTTTTCCATCAACAGGAGAAGCTGCTGCAACTTAGTTTTGGCTGGACTGAAAAGGTTTAAAATGTCCTTGCATACTTGTGTAGGTAGTTGTAACAAATGAAAGAACTAATAACATCTACAAAATATATTCTAAAACTGGGTGGTTTTTTTAGTTCCTGTTTGCTGGTAGTGGAAAGGCTTCCAGAACTTGGATTTTCCAAGTCTTTCATCTTCAGATATGCAGTTTTCCAGGAGTACAGTTTGCCAAATACATGGGAATCTACAAGACAATCTCTTACCTCCTGATGGGATTTTTGACTTTTTCCCAAAGGTTTAATTGGATAATTCCCCCTATCAAAAAAGGGTGCAAAGTAAAGTAATTTTGCACTTTTTTTTTTCTTATTTTCTATATGAAACACTGCTAGTTTAGTCTTCAGCAAATATTCTGAAACCTGATTGCATTGGGTTGCATATGAAGGTGCAGAGCCCTGTGTGCTTGCATTACTGTGGTAGCTTCTGCTGCTGTTTGTAGCTGTGTGGAGCACAAACTGTTGATCAGTTTAATTTGTTCTGCCTCTGTGGTTGATTTCTGCCCTGACTTTACACTTGCATGTCATATTTTAGCAGCATTGAAAAAGATGAACAAAAGTCAACATGTATTTTGCAGAACCTTACTATTCAGGCTATACATCATAAAGAATGTAATACTTTTTTTACTATGGTTCCTTAACTTTTTTTAAATATCCTGTTATACAGACATGCAGATTTGGGAATTCTGTTTTATTTTGCTTTATGTAATATGGTGGCGATTCTTTGCTTAATCATTGATAAGTCTGGAAATGTAGTTGACTGTGTGTATGTATATATTGTCAGGTGGCAGACACAAACCAGACAGCAGCTTCTAGCAGTCAGATGTTGACTGTTTAGGATGTGATACTGAATCTCTTTTTATTTTCTTTTCTTTTTTTTTTTTTTTTTCCCCCTACAGATTTAGAAATGCAATGTTGAAAAGTATCTGTGAAGTTCTTGACTTGGAAAGATCAGGAGTTAACAGTGAGCTTGTAACCAGAATATTAAACTTCCTAATGCATCCAAAATCTTCTGGCAAGGTAAGATGCAGGTTGTTATGCTTGCTCTTATAGCTCTATGCTGATGGAAAGTGCATCTGTTCTCTATTGCTCATTGTTTGCTTGTTTCCAGTAATAATATAATTACTGTTCTAACTTACTGAAGTAGGAATGACTTCTTGAAAGAGAGTAGTTCTACTACTGCAGGCATCCATAATGGGGTGACAACTTAAATAGAAATTCTGTTTACTTGTGGGTGTCCCCATTAGACACTGTTAGTGCACGAACACATGGAGCTCATTAGGATATCAATTCCCAAATGCCAGTTATCCTCTGCTTTGTGGGTGGAGGAGAATAGATACATGAAAGGATGGGAAAATCAAGTGTCAGGTGTTGCCTCTGTTTGCTGTATTTCGCAAATGTATGTTATCACTTTTGGACATCACCAAATGGAATTTGTTGCAGGGTACAAAAGCTTGGATTTAGCCAGTGCACTAGATTCAGAGTGCAATTGCCAAGACTGCTAAACTCTGTTATTAATCTTCTTGGACTTCAGTTTTTAATCTAAAAGTAATACTAAAATAGTTGCACTATTGCTCAGGAAATTAAATCTATTCCAAACAAACACTGGAAAGTGATGTGAATAAATGATGGGGTCAGCATGCAGCTTTAGGGACGCAGGTACTGAGTTACAGCAAAATGCAGGTTTGCATAAGAAGTGACAAAATTTCTGCCTTTAAGTCTTCTGAGTCATTAACTGATTTGTTACCAGAAGAAAAGGCTTGGTAGGTAAAAGAACAACCTAGAATGAACCTTTCTTGCTTCCCTTCTCTAACCTTTGAAGATCTGTTTTCTTAGGGAAGGGGTGCACTTATCTTAGAAATTAAATTTCATTTTGCTCAGCTCTATCTCATTAGTGAATGTTTACTGCAAAATATTATGGCTTAAGTGTAGTGTATAAAATAGCCCTGGGTTATGTTAAGACACCTCTATAGTTTTTTACTGTTCTTTCATGTGATTTGAAATAATTTATCTTTTTTTAATTTACTTTTATATTCCTACTTGGATTACACACATCTCTTGTCTCTCAGCCATTGCCAAAGTCCAAAAAACCACAAAGCAAAGGTGGCAAAAAAGAGCGGAGTAGCTCTGGAACAGCAAGAAAAGCAAAACGCACCAAGTGCCCAGAGATCTTGTCAGATGAATCCAGTAGTGAGGAAGATGAAAAAAAGGAAAAGGATGAGTCTTCAGAAGAAAAAGAAAGTGAAGATGAGGTAATGAGTTATTTTGTTTGTTCTTCAGCATTATGTCATTGCTTTCAATTGGGTAACTCTTGGAACACAGAACTGGGGAGTGAGGTTTAGCTGAAGAAGGGAATACATCTGCAATTTTTAAGAGGTTTTCCTAAATTCTTAGTGTGTTGAATTTAGAGAATCATTTAGATAAAAGGCAAAAGTTCTGGTGCTTGGGTGTATGTGTGCACCTTGTAAAACCGTTTGCTGTGTGTAATTTTGAGGCAGCCAGGATTGCTAATGTAATTAATTGTATTTCTCAGATCTTGTGATAACTTGTAATTTCATAATGCAGTGTTTAATATGATACCTAGCACTTAACTTTGAGTTCAGGAGGAGTCACTGACCTGCCTCACTGCATTGGTTTGGGATCTTGTTCCCATATTTCTCCTGGATTTTATATCTTAATCTCTCTCTTCAAGTTTTGTGTCTTAAAGTAAGCACAACATAGTAGGCAGCCTTAAAAAGATATCTGCAATCTCTGAAGTGTCTTAATCTCATTGTATTTTGTGTTTTCTTTAAAACTTTTTGCATACTAGGCAGGAAGCATCAAATCATGGAATAGTTTGGGTTGGAAAGAACCTTTTTAAAGATCATCTAGTCCAATCCTCCTGCAATGAGCAGGGACATCTTCAGCTGGATCAGGTTGCCTTATTCAGCCTGGCCTGGAATGTTTCCAGGGATGGGCATTCAGCACCCCTCTGGACAACCTGTTTCAATGTTTCAACACCCTCATTGTAAAAGAAATTCTTCCTTATTTTTCTTCTAAATCAGCCCTCCTTCGGTTTAAAATCGTTACTCCTTATCAGACCTCAGCAACAAAGTGCAATTAGTCAAACTGCTGGTGCCCAAGTTCTTTATGGAAACTATGGAACCCCTGGTGGTAATAAAAGTCCACTCTTTACTTAGGTTATGTTCTGTCTGTTGAAATGGAACTGTAACAGGGTGTTAATAGCCTGAGCTATAGGAAACAGTAGCAATCTTTTGTTGAAAGGCAATTAATGTAACTTAACAGGTTGTTTTGTTGGGGTTATTTTGATAGGTGTTTGGTTTAATGTAAAAAGATGGTTCAAGGGAATTTTTATGCCTCCATGAAACAACCTTAATTCTTACTGTGCCTTTTTCATTCCTTGTAAATGGCAAATTGAAAGAGAGCTGAAATACTAGAAGTTGACATATCTGTTAATTTTTTCAGGAAAACAGGGTTTCTGCTTTGAGGAGAGGAATATCTGTTTCAGTGGCAGGAGTTGTCTTTCTTCCAAGAACTCAGTTATTTTTAAAAAAACCCAAAAATCTAAAACTCTCCAAACAAAATTCTAACAAAAAAAAAAGGCATAGCAGTAAACTCCATTGATCTAAGTGGGTCATCTTTGCTTTCTTTCAGAAGGTAGGAGTTAGGTATGTCTGCAATGTCTGAGTGGACTGAATTCTTCAGAAACTGAAGTTTAGGTGTATGGAATAGATCATAATTATTACAAAAGCACTTGTTTGTCAGATTAGTTTGAAAATAGGACCTGGTGAAATGGAAAATCTCTGTACAGCTTTAAGATTACAGTATTTTTTAAGAGTTAGGGTTATGAGAGCTTTTGATATACTGGATGTAGGCAGTGTATCTGTTTTGCTGTACCAGCTCTGTTGGAAACTTAGGCGTGAAGTGGCTGGAGTAAATTGTGCTCAGAGTGGAAATTTTTCCTTTTATGGAAAAGAGGTATGGATTTCTCTTAATGGAAAAGGTTCAAGTAATACCTATTACTTTAATTTTATGATTTTCTTTTTGTAGCCCCCTAGAAAAGCATCTAAAAGAGAAAAATCTAAAAAGATGACTTCTAAAACCAAGAAAGCTGTGAAGGGTGCAAATGTCAAGAAGGCAGACAGCAGCACTACTAAGAAAAACCAGAACAGTTCTAGAAAAGGTAAATTCATCATGCATTGCCTTGTAGCTTAACTGGCATGTTTATTAGAAAGGAAGCTTTTGCACTGTATTGTGAAGGAAAATGGAATTTGGTAAATTGTTGGTTTGCTACTTGATGCTTCTTTCCTTGAAACAGTATTTAATAAAAAAACCTGTTGGTTTGGGTGTATTTAATGTATTTTCTGCTGTGTGTATGTGAATAGTTTTTATTTGCATATAAACTGAAAGTATCAGCCAAGTTCTCCATTTTGCTGGAAGAATATTGGTAAAGTTCTGTTTGGGCCTCTATAGTGGCTTTATGCAAATCTTGTAATTGATCCAGTAGTGTGTATCCCATGTGTGTGTCTTTGGTTCAGCAGTTTGATACTGTTTTTTTGTTAACATAGGTATGGTTTCTCCATGTGTCCTTTTGCAGCTGTTTTTCTCACATCTCACAATGTGCATGATACAGACACTGAATTTCTTAATTGCTCTGTAAAGATGGCAGTAGTGAGGGTGGGAGCAGTGGTGTCTTGCAAAGCACCTTTGCCCAAAAGGGCCTGGGCAGGGCCAGATGGTTCTTGCAGACAGCTCATGGAGGGCCATTCAGCAATGGGCACTCCTGATAAGGAACACTGACAGCACTCGAGGCTCTTGCAGCAAGTGTGGGGCCAGGGAAGTGACTGGCACCCCTGTTCAGCACCTGTGAGCTGGCCTCAGCAGCAGTGGGCTCCCTAGGGCAGGCATGGACATCATGGAGTGAGTCCAGTGGAGGGGTCACCAAGCTGGTGAGGGGGCTGGAGCTCAGGGTGCAGGAGGGAAGGCAGAGAGAGCTGGGCCTGTTCTGCTCGCAGAAGTGACGGGTGAGGAGGGATCATCCTGAGGTCTGCAGCTCCTAAATGGGAGAGTTTGGGGAAGGCAGGGCCAGGCTGTGCTTGGAGGTGCCCAGGGAGAGAATGGGAGGTTGCCACCAGGGAAACTGCAGTTATTTGTTAGGGAAAGAAACTTCAGCATGTGGGTGGTCACAGAAATGGGGCCTGGAGGAATAGTGGAATCCCCATTGGTGGAGATGTTTGGACATCAGCCTGGCACGGTCCCAAGCAACCAGCTCCATGTTGGCCTTGTTCCAAGTAGCAGCTTTGGTACCAGATGATCTTCAGAGCTCCTTTCCCACCTTAAATTCTGGAACACTCTGCGATAGCAGCCAAGTCTGTCACAATTGTAGTCTAAGTTACTAATGCAGTTTATATACATACTGCAAAGTACTCTATTTAATGCTGGTAGTGGCATATGCATGCTACAGCACGAGCATCAGGTCAGATTAGTTACCCTTCCTGTCATTGCTTTGTGAAATGCTGCGGGTAAACTTTTAATCATAGAATTATGCTAAATTTCTTTCATAATCTTATTTCTCAGCAGAGCGACTGGCCTGTGCTTAACTCAGTGTATTATCTGTTTGATTTCTAAATGTGGCTGTGTTCTGTGTACACCTTATTTTGTCATCAATACATATATATATATATATATATATATATACACACACAAATGTTATATGTGTGTTTTTGCTGTAAGTTACATAAGATATTCCTAATTTCTTATTTACTCCTGCATTTCTGTTTGCAGTACAAAAATCAAAACGTTAAGTAGGTCATTTTGTAAGGTCATTATCTAGCTTGTTTGGCATCTGCTCTGAATTTCATCTTGTTGGCAGTAGAGGAACTGAGTGGATATTGGAGTCATTCAGTCTAATTCCTTTTCTGCTGGCAAATATGGTAGGAGTGTCCTGTGCTCCTTAACTTCGTTTACAAAGTTCTCTTTTTTTGTTCTCATGGTCTTTTTGATAGTAAGTTTCCAAAATTGCATTGCAAAATTACAAGATCCTAGTCTACAACACTCCTAGGGGAAAAAAGAAACACAAACTCCTTTTTAAAGGAAATAATTACTTTTTATTTTCTTAGGGATGTAATACCTGAATTAAAATTGTTGTAATAAATATTTTCCATTAGTTTGATAGATTAAATTAGTCCCATACCTTTTAGAGTTCTTGTTGATACTTAAACTGATGGTTCATCAATAATTACACAAATTCATAAATAAATGTAGTATTGATAGCATTAGCTTTGTTTTTAAATGGATACCAGGTCTAGCAAGATGTCTATTTTGAAGGAAAACATCTGGATTGGATGTTTGTGGGAAGTTCTGTTGGCTTCTATTTTTAAGGAAGAAAATGGACAAACTGAAAACCTATTACAATCAAATTGTTCTTCATATTTAGAAAGCGAATCTGAGGATAGTTCAGATGATGAACCTTTAATTAAAAAACTGAAGAAACCACCCACAGATGAAGAACTGAAGGAAACTGTCAAGAATTTGTTGGCCAATGCAAACTTGGAGGAGGTTACAATGAAACAAATCTGTAAGGAGGTAAGTAAATACAGTTTTGCAGTCTTTATAGGTAGTGGAATATGTGAACTGACTTTTATCATCATTTTATCATCATTTTAGAAATGGAGGCTTGTACTCTGCACTGTTGTTCAGAAACTAGATAGTTTTGCATTGGTTTATTTACTTGCTAATAGCTGTAACAATGAGAATTTTAATCTTCAGATATGCAACACTGATATCAGCATTAAAAGGAAAATACTAAAATTAGGTACCTGGGAAGTGACAGTATTACCTCCAAACCAAGTGCCTTGTGTGACAGAGAAAATATCTGACATGTTTAGACAGTGCAGCAGGTTTGCTGCTGTCCATAGGGGACAGCTGTGTCCTGTGCTCTGTACATTTCTGCTGCTCACTTTGCACAGTCATTCTTCATATGTTCTCCTTATCATTCAGCTGTCACCTATCAGCATCTATCAGGATAGTTCTCAGCTGAGTTAGTGAGTGGAATCAATGCAGCAAGAAATCAATTAATTGCCAGAACAGGTGGGAACCATATGCCCAGAAAAGGGAAAGGTGGGGGAAAAGTGACTAAAAACACAAATATAGTTACCTTGGTATTTTCTGGTTAACTAATGTGTTTGGTTTTCCTGGTAATTTCAAGAAGTTGTCTTGAGAAAACTAAACCAGAACTTACGAGAAAACTCTACGTAACTTGTTTTCATATTTATAGTCATTCTAGAAGCCTGAAATTTTGGTATGCTGAAATAAAATAGTCTGAATTGGTTGTCAGTGTTTGCATCTGTTTTTTTGTTTGTTTGGTCCTCTCCCACACTGTTAACCAAAGAGTAGTTGTACAATAGCACTAATATATTGACTCTTCTGTTAGTCTTTTGAAAGGATCACAGTTTTACTTATTATCAAATACCATGGCTTATTTATTTTTCATTAATTGTTTAGCTTCCTACACTAATGCAGGGCTATCTGACTACTTAAGAGAGCATTTAAAACAAAAATTGGAGAATTCTTACTTGTGTGACCTGGCAAGCTAGGCATTTCACTTTGTTGATGTGAAATATTATGGTACTAGTTTAGTCAGTGACCAAACATAAGAGTATCTGCATTTAAATATTTATGTGGTCCAAATAAGGACAGGAAAATAAGCTTGTGTCTTTCTCTATTAGCAGAGGGCATTTGTAGTTGTAGTACTAGAAGTACCAACATCAGTTTTTGCCCTAATTTCATTTAAGCTTCTTCTATTCATACAATCTATTGAATGAAAGTAACTTGAGGCTTGTTTTGTGTTTTTGTTTTGTTTTTACTTTTTTTTAGGTGTATGAAAAATATCCTAGTTACGATTTATCTGACAGAAAAGACTTCATCAAAAAAACAGTGAAAGAGGTAAAGACTTGATCATTTAGAAAATATTCTGGGTTGGGGTGAGGTTTTTTTTCCTTCAGCCTGGTATGGCATCTTCTTACACAGTTTTAATAGTTTCTTGTGTAATACTGGAAATTTAGTGCTCACCTAAACCTAAACCTTGGATGTTTCATTAGGGTTTTTTTCCCTTGTGTTTCCCTCTTTAAAAAAATAATTGCTTCAGATTCTTTTCTTAGCATGCCACTACTACTCTCATATATTTGTTTGGTAAGCATAACTTGAATTAACATTATCATAGTTTTTAATGATTTGTACTCTGAAAGCTATGAATTTTCTTTAAATTACAACCTCGGCTGTAAGATGTAATCTTACTCAGGCACTGGCCACATACATCTGTAGACAATATCACGTGAGGTTGTACAAGCTCTGCAGACTTGTCAGCTAAGGCAAAAGGGAATAAAGACAGATAGCTTTTCTGTATGTGCTCCTGGTAGTACAGTTATGAGATGATGATCTTGCCTTTGAGTTTGTTGTGCTGAAGATCAGCTTTTATCTACTGTACTTATGACAGAGGGTTTATTGTCCAATCTGAGCTTTCTAATTTGTTAAAAAAAATCAGGTTTCATTACTTTTGCTTGCCCTAAAAGTAAAAATGGAACCGTAGAAGTGAGGTTCACTTAGTGGAGTTAATAAAGTAACTTCATTTTCATGTGGCTTCACTTAGAGATGTTGATACATGGCTATGTAGAATTGCTATGTCTTGTGCATACCTGTGTCACTATCAGCAAAGGCATAAGAGAGCAATCTGTCTGCTCTAGGGATGTTTTTGGGTTTTTTTCAAAAGCAAAAGGAGAGTGTATTTTCATGATAATTTGATACAGGAGAGGTTATATGTGATTGGATTGAGAAAAAGGAGAAAACTAATACATTTCTCTTTTCAGTTGATTTCGTGACCTGATTTGACTGTGGGAAGTGAAGATTCCTGGGTTTATGTTTCCATGGATTTGAAGATCTGATAGGCACCAGCAAAAGGAATGTTGTCTTACCCTTGTGGTATTTAGTCAGAGCTAATTCTGCTGATCTAATATTGAGTGTTAATGTAAATTGCTTTGTGTGGTTTTTTGTTTTGTTTTTTTAAACAGAACTGCATTTGATTCAATTTTTAGTTGAACATACATAAGTTTTATGCATGGCAGTAAATGTTCCCTTTTTTATAGTTTTGTACATTTTGAATTGCATTGTGTAACTAGATTCATTAAAGCCATCGTAGCTTTTTAGCGTGGATTACCTGCCTACAGGAGATTTTAAAATCGACTAAGATGAAAGCTGCTTATCTACACATATACATGCAGAGACTGGAATATTGCAGTATTGGTTACAAAGATATTTTGAAGACATTAATTCTGACAATAGGAAGAGTTAGTCATGTATTAATCTCTTCTATATTCTGATTAATTCTACCGATACAGAACTACTCTGAATCTAGATCAGTCTTGCATGTGTAGGCACTGAAAGAACTATCACAGCATGGTAACTAATTGGCATATAGATGTTATTTTTGTACTTTTACAAGGCTTTTTGTTGTGTATATAAAGTTATTTCAAATTTCTTTTGTGCAAATCAGTTTTTTAGTCTTGGTATCTTTGAATTTATGACATGAAATGTCAGTGTGAGGCAGTGACGCAGTGATAACAAGTGGTGTGCAGAAGTTTCATGAAAATGAGTTTAGGTTTCATTTAATTTAAACCTGTAGTTTAACTTTATACAGAGACCACAGACATTGAAACAATGTCTTGGATGTAGTAAATAAAATCCCTCCAAAGGCAATAGGAAAATTTCTAACGTTCACTTTGCAAAATATCTTTTATGTTGGTGTCTTGACCTGATGGCCTAGCATCTCAGAAGTGGCTATCCAAGATATACAGCTGGATGCTTGATAGCTTTGGAAATCCACAGGGCTTCCAAATTGGGCAGCACTGATGTGAACAAATGTTTAACCTCTCTTCTGTGTGGGAACGCTTTTCTGAACCTGAGCTTCATTGCCCCAGTATGGACAATGGTACTTGTAAGCCTGCAGTCTTGAACTTTGGCTGGCAGCTTTTAGGATCAAAGCAAACTTTTTGCATGAATTTTTTGTTTAGGTTTACTCTTCTGCATACACCTTGTTTCTAACATGGGAAGTCCTACACTTAAAATCATAAAACTAAGAGCTGCCGAAGTGTGGGCTGCCATTCACACCATGAGCACAGAATCCCTCTGACTAGTATTGCTGGAAAGACAAAGTGTATTTTTTTGAATTTTATTATTGTACAGATGAGAAGTAAGGGTTCATAAATTATCTAAATTCCGAAAATGTTCAGCCAGTCAGACTGTTGATCTTACACACACTTTTGAATTTCTTTGCGTGTAACCATTTATAAAAAGGCTGAATGTAATGGGGATTTTTTGTATTCAATAAATGTCTTTCACAAAAATGTAAATCAGTTTTAATCTAACATTTGCTTACATGTATAGTAAAAACAAAGCCTATACAGGAACAAGGTTGTTTGTCTTTATCTCATCTGCTAGAAACTATTGGCTTCTCTTCTTTAGAAGACACTATAGCTGAAATGTGTGTCCTTGCACCGGGATTTTATATCTTCTGTGAGGTTAATTTGTGCTTTGTTTTGTTTTTTTGTGGGTTTTTGTCTCTGAACTGTCTTAGTAGAAAGAACACTTCTTAATTTGCAATTAAAAATGTCAAAAATTTCTAAGTCAGTCTTAAGAGCAGAAAGCTACTTGTATTTAGTTTTGATGTTTTACAAATACTTGAATGATCTTTTGATTTTTATGTAAATGTACTAGCCAGTTTTAATGATATGGATCAGGAAGTGTTTTTAAGATTCACAACTCCAAAGTATAAACATTTTTTAAATAGTTTGAATTCTAGTGAAAACTTAGAAAAGGATAGCATACTTCTATTTATTGTATAAATGCATTACTTGCCACTTTGGAATTACACTGATGGAATGGAAATGAACTTGACATCCTTCAAATGCTTTGTTTAAATCTCTTAACAAGTCGGTGTTAGGCCTCAATGGAGAAGAAATGTCTGTTTCCTATCAAATCCAAACCAGTCTGGCTGCAGCTGATACAAGATTCCAGTTCTTTCTGCAACAGGGAGAAAGGCTGCAAGACAGTACAGAAAGGTAAATAAATGTCCTGCTTATCCTGATGCTGATGGTTTAGAAGCACGTCTGTTCAAGGATCTAAATCCTGTTCACAGAGTCTCGTAAAAATAGAAATGGGTTTACTGGATAAAAGGTAACTGAATAAATTGTTCAGGTGTGTACCTTCCAGATGCTTAAGGTAATGCCCTGACCATTATATTCTAGAGAAAAAATAGTCCTAACATCTTGATTTGATTGCTTCCAGCATAATTCCTACAATCCGATGTATCGGTTCTTCTTTAGTTAAGTGTTTGGTATTCAGTATTTTGGTTGGTGACTTGCAAAACCACAAGTTAATCTGAATGATTTCCAGGTATAAACAGCTGTTCTTATGAGCACTTGTGGCAACAGCCCTGCCGGAGAAGGAAGATGGAAAGGGCTAAGTGGGGAGGAGATCAGCAGTTTGGAGTGAAAAGAGGTTACATGCATTTAGAGTTATGTGGTAACATGTTACCACTGAAGATCAATAGATCACACGGACACAGGTCGAGGTGTGGTGCAAGAAAGAGCAGAGTTTATTTTTCCTCCCAGGATTTATAGGCTTCTTACCATGGCCAGGGATTGGATGGTCAGGATAACACTTTCTCACTGCACTGGCCATGAGTAATGCTCATCAGAAGACGTGTAACAGAAAGAATGCACACATATCTATGTTTACAGTTACTGTCCTGGGAAAGTCTTTAGAAAACCATGACAGCAAGCTCAGAAGCTGAGTATTCAGGGTGACAGTAACCGATGGCATAGTGGTCAGGCATGTCTAACCAAGATGAAATTACAAAGACAGCTGTAAAATCCATCCCACTTTCTTTCGAGAAGCTCTAAACTAACAGCCTTCTTGGACCTGACCAGGTGGTTTATAGGGTCTGTTGTCTTTCTGTGTTACCCTGTTAAAAGCACATGACAAAGCAAGATCTAAGAATTGTCTGAGTTTGTATTAGCCATGGCTAAGCTGTACTTGAAAATAACCCTTTTGGAGGCCCATACTTATTCTGGACAAATAAAGCCCATGGGTGTCAGCATAGTGACTCTAGTAAAGTTTATTATTAATTCTTCTGTTTCAGAGAGAGGGTGGCTCATGACCACTTGGGCAGTTCTAATCTTCCTTGTTACCAAATCAGAAAGCTGAGTATAATACAGTAGCGTCAACTGGACTAGTTGAAAATACTCCTGAAATTACTTCTGATGGTTGTTATTGAGGGAGAAGAGGGGAAAAATCTGTAAGATACCAGAACACTGAAAGCTTGCAGTAAGAAATTTAGTAAAATCAATATTTCAGTTGCTGAGAAAAGAAACACCTTGAATGCTGACAAGTGTGTTGTTTTCCTTCTGCAAAGAAATGTTTCTCCTGCCTTTGAATTCAGAAGTATTTATTAAAGCAAGATGCTGGAAAGTACAGGTCTAAACATTTATTCTTGACATGCAAGAAGAAAGGGCCTGACAGGAATCTCAAACAGGTTAACAAAAGCAGAAGTAGCATCCTGCTTTTGGAACAGAGTATCTCCACTGAACAGTGAGGGTGGGAGCAGCGGTGTCTTGCAAAGCACCTTTGCCCAAAAGGGCCTGGGCAGGGCCAGATGGTTCTTGCAGACAGCTCATGGAGGGCCATTCAGCAATGGGCACTCCTGATAAGGAACACTGACAGCACTCGAGGCTCTTGCAGCAAGTGTGGGGCCAGGGAAGTGACTGGCACCCCTGTTCAGCACCTGTGAGCTGGCCTCAGCAGCAGTGTCCAGCTGTGGGCTCCCTAGGGCAGGCATGGACATCATGGAGTGAGTCCAGTGGAGGGGTCACCAAGCTGGTGAGGGGGCTGGAGCTCAGGGTGCAGGAGGGAAGGCAGAGAGAGCTGGGCCCGTTCAGCCCGCAGAAGTGACGGGTGAGGAGGGATCATCCTGCGGTCTGCAGCTCCCAAATGGGAGAGTTTGGGGAAGGCAGGGCCAGGCTGTGCTTGGAGGTGCCCAGGGAGAGGATGGGAGGTGACAGACACAAGTTGCCACCAGGGAAACTGCAGTTATTTGTTAGGGGAAGAAACTTCAGCATGTGGGTGGTCACAGAAATGGGGCCTGGAGGAATAGTGGAATCCCCATTGGTGGAGATGTTTGGACATCAGCCTGGCATGGTCCCAAGCAACCAGCTCCATGTTGGCCTTGTTCCAAGTAGCAACTTTGGTACCAGATGATCTTCAGTTTCTGGGTGTAAGAGGATGGCAGTATGGTGTAACTTGTCCTGCCTTTTCACCTGATCTCATTCACTGGACTGCACTATTTCACTTATTTCTGATCTAAGTGTTAGACAACTGGGCCAAAAGGAAAAAAAAGTACTGTCTTGGTTTTTTGAAGGATTGATTTTTATGGGGAATATGATGAAGTCTGCTGATTTGTACGTTATGTTAAAAAGTAGGATTTCTGTTTTCAAGCTTGTTTTTCTTAGAATGAAGCTGTTGTTTTTCAAAAGAAGTATCAGGTGTAATAAGTTGACATTTGGGGAATAAAACACATCTTCAGGATACAAACTTTGGACTGCTCACCACGTATGACAGGGTTCAGGGAAAGCAGTGAATCTTGCCCCCAGTAATGCTTTCACTGGTTCAGACCTACTTGTGGATGAAATAACTTTCAAAGCTGTATATTTCTCTTAAGGCAGCTGCAGTCAGAGTTACACTAAATGAACACCTAACATCCCTTTCTCAAAGAACAATGTAGGTCAGTGTTACTAGAATTTGTCACAGCTTGTCTTATAAACATTTTGAGTATGTAGCCAAACTTGCACATGCTTATAGTGATCTGTGCTAGTAGTCTGTGCTTTTCAGGACCACAATCCAACAGTGTTCACAATACACTTACTCCATGAAAAGCTTTAAATGGTTATTTGGTAATATTTGAAAATTATATGCCATTCTTCTCAACCATTGTTGCTAGCTTAAATTTCTTCTGGCCTAATGAAAATAATATAACACAAGCTTTTGAGTTGCTTTGTAAAACTTGGAGGCAAAAAAGACTGGCTATGAAAGAACAGCGCAGTTAGGCCTTAGAGGAGGCTGTAAAGCAGCCCTTCTGAGGAATTGTCTAGCTGTAAGAAAATACCAAAATGAAAACTTAATATAAAATGTAATAAAAAAGTAGGTTTGGCCACTAGTTAAAGAAAAAATAACCACAACAGGGGCATCCCGTGGATACTTTCCAGTTTTATTCTGCTGCCATAACATAGTCACACAGAAGAACTGAAGTGTAACAGATCATGCTCTGCATTCAAATCTTTTCAATAACATTTAAACAAACCTACTTAAAGAAAATATTCCCTAGTTCTTTATTTGAGGGAATAAATTAAACACAAAATTAAAAACACATACATGCTTGAAATAAATTTTAACATAGATATTAAAAAAGTTTTGGGCAACATTAAAGAATTAAATCTCAGATCCAGCCTGATGTTCTTACATATTTCAAATGAACGTAAATTAAAATGGAACATATTTATTTCATTTACTCCTCAAACTTCAGTGCAGCACAACACAGTTTAAGTGCCCTAGCACCAAAACAATATACAAATAATTTTAGTAATTAGTAGACTAGGCCAATTTATCATTTGTTACCAATTTTTCTAATGCCGTAAGCATGCATTATCTAAAGCCAAATGTGATAGTATTTCTTCATGTCCATCTCTCTTCTCTATAATACAGCATTTATCTAGCTGCAAAGTTTCAGATAAAGTAAAAATGCCAACTAAAAATTAACAGAATGACATCAAGCATGTTCATATAAACTTTGGACTGGAGAAATGGATGCTGAGCTAAACTTTCCAGAACATTCCTACCTGAAATGTGACATGTTTTTATCTGTTACTAAGCTGACTGAAGTTTCTAAGCAAGGTTAGCTGAAGCAGCCATTGAATATAAGGTTTTGGGCTTGTAGTAATAAGCTTTTTCCCCACCACCAGAAGCTCCTCTCCCAATAATTTGTCATACAT
Source organism: Parus major (assembly GCF_001522545.3). NCBI lineage: Eukaryota > Metazoa > Chordata > Aves > Passeriformes > Paridae > Parus > Parus major. The sequence continues at coordinate 60,707,901 of NC_031769.1, forward strand.
GATAAAACAGGAAAGAAAGTTGGAACTCAAACATACATAGCTCTCAATCTTTGCTAGTTATGCCATAAGTACGCCTGTAATATATGAAATTAACAAAGTGCAAATGACTGCCAAAAGCAAAATTTATGTCCTGATATTTTTTAATAATCACAAGGCTTTGTCTTGCTTCTTACAGCTTCAGATTGCAATTTAATAATTGGAAATACTTTAAAACTGTACATACCAGCATTTATGTAGAGGAAAATCATGAACAGTTACACTCTTCTGATTAGTCCATATAACTCAGCTTTAAGAAGCAGAACAGAATATATATCTGAAAAACATCTAGTTATATAAACATCTTCACCTTGTAAATTAGAGATTAAATAAAGGGTTTTTAACAATATCATACCTACTCTAAAAACAAAATATTACATATTTGCAAAGAAGAATTGCATTTTTTCAGTAGGACCCTGGTGGTGTTGAGAGCCAGGTTGGCTAAGGCCTTGAGCAACCTGGTCTAGTGTGAGGTGTCCCTGCCCACAGGCATTGGGACTAGATGATTGTTAAGGTCTATTCCAACCCCTTAACATCTTATGATTTTTCTTAAGGTTGCTTGTTCTTTATTTCCAAGGATGCAGCTTTAAGAAAATAAGCACTGTAAGTCAAAAAGGTTTGCTGTCATTCTTAAATGAAGGGATTAATAAAAGAGAAAAGCCTATGCATGAGAATGGGGCAGGATAGACTAAGTGCTTATGTTCATTTCAGAAATCATGACATCTATACAGCCAAGTTGCAGAGAAGGTGTGGGGAAAGAGATATAACAGTGGATTTTATTTTTTTTTTCATTAATACCAATATAGTAGAACAGTATTACAATAGGTATCCCAGTTACATCTCTCTCAGTTCTGTTGAAAAATATTTTCCTCTCTGTCCCGTGAGAAAGCTACTAGATAGATGTCTTGCCCTTACTGAATTACTCTCTCAAGTTGTTTTTAATAATACTTCCATAATAAAAGAAAAAAAAAATAAACTTCAAGTCAAAGTGCAAGCCACCTTGTTTCAGCCCTTCATAAGAGTGTTAATATTTTTCCTCATTCATCTTCACTTATTTTTTAATATAAAAGTTGAATGAATGATTAGGAACTTACAGTCCTGCACCCCCCACTGTACAGTCATATCAGCAGATACTTCCTCTATTCAGCCCAAATGAATCTGGAAGTTTGTTTTCAAAATAATCATAGCAATATGGTGTTTTTTTAAGCTGTCCTGTTTCTACAGAAGCAATGAGCAAATCTAAACTTAGTCTATTATTGTAACAAGAATTTCTCTGAATAAGTAATAGAGATATTTCAAAGTTTTTTAAAGTAACGTAGAAGTAAATTTTTCAAGTTTTGATTAGCTACAATAACCTTTCTATGATTGCACTGTAAACTGTTCCAGCTCTCTTATTTAAAGGAACAAACTTCATATCCCAAAGCCCACTTAGTGGATGCTAAGAATATGAAAAAATATTATAGAAAAGGTTATTGATTTCAAGTGGGAAAAGTGATAGTTGAGTTCCTTCCTACATTAATCCTAGAATTTTTCTAGGCTATTCAGGCTCTTGGAAGCCAGTTTGAACTCCTATGAGCGTAATCAACCTGAGAAGCACAGTTAGTGGAAAATTCCCGTATCATTACTAACTGCCAGCATTTTTAATGCCATATGTTAACTTAGTCTTGTTTTAATCTGACCTTCTGAAATGAAGGTTCAAAATAGCATGACTTGAGCCATACAGAAGAGAACTCTTGACAAAAGTTCTCTTAGTCAAGCTGTGGCCAGCGATTCCAATGTCACTCCTGCTAGTAAGACCTCAGCTGGAAAAAAGCCCCCAACAGTATATATCATCAGGGGTTAAAAATGGGGTGGGGGAGAAAGAGGAAAAGGAAGATGAAGATTTTATCTTCAGGTACCACATACAATTCAAGTACCATGTAGGAAAAAGGCAGCAATAGGAAACTTGAAGATAGTTTTACCCACAGAAATCAATTTAAAAATATATCTATAAACACAAAATTTCAGTACTTAAAATGCTGCTATTTTGCTGGCTTCTCGAACCCCACTCAAGTAAGCTCCTGTAACAGTCTGAGGAAAGTGCCTATTTGTGGCCTGTATTTAAAAAAATAGAAAAAGGAAAAGAAAAAAAAAGTCAATTGTTTCTAAAACTAATAATACAGAATTATAGTTAATTGTTAATAACATCAGTTTTGTTTTCTTTCAGCACATACATTTTTAACAGCCATGGAAAACTTCTTAGAAAGAGCATTAAAGGAAACACTTAAGATTTTTAACAACCTCAAAATTTTCAAGCAAGTCAGCTACAAAAGCAGCAGTGTGTTCTGCTATCTGCACCTTAGTGGGGCAGGTTAAGTTCTGCCCCAGTACAGAATGCACCTACACTATCATGGTGCATTTGTTATGTTACCCACAAACAGAGTAACAGAAAGACAATTTGACTAAAAATGCGTTTTACTTCTGACTTGAAATATTTGGTGGACTCCGCATGCCCAGTAATAATATTAATAGAGAGGGTTCTGTGTTAAGAATCACTAGCATATTTACATAACAGAATATTTATATACTACCTCTACATTAATGGTGTTGGGTAGCAAGAGATGATCTTCCATAAGAAACTGCTCCCAGTAACCTTAATCAATATTGTAATTGATTTAATTACAAAACCAACTTTGTAAACAACAAAGATGCTTACCTCACCAGCAAAAAAAACTTTTCCTTGGATGTCTTCAGCTATCATGTCATAAGCTTCACCACTGCCCCCTGTTTTCACAAAACTGTAGGCCATCTGCAGCCAAGGGTCATTGCTCCATCGAGTAACAAAAAACTTCACTGGGTCAGGAACCTCCTGCATAACCAAACTAGAAGTTAAACACTGCAAAGAGAAGTTCAGCACTGCACAGCTTCTTCTCAGTTTCTAGTGATCTTTAAAGTATTTAGTACTATTAAGATACAGATTAGATCACATTCCAGAATTAAAGTCCTATTTTTTTTTTATTATAATACTAACTACAAAGATAATTTCATTTTCTACACTTGCCTGATGCCTGAAACATCACAGCTGCACTATTCTGAATGCAACAGACCTGCATATTGTAATACACCTAGAAGTACATGAGAAAAAAAAAAAATCCCCTCAAAATGCATACACACGTGCTCTTGTAATCAGATATAATACTGATACTGTTCAGCATGTTTGTTTGTATAATGTAAGCGATTTTTGTCTTGGTTAGGCACAATGATTGTTACATGCAGCTTGTTAAATCTCAAAATTCAATTTTCATTTTGGAGATAATTTTATTCCGATGCATAAATAAGATTACTTATCTTAGATCAGAAAATGAGCTGTTTTGAAAACTAGGTTTAGGGAGAAAACAAAAACCAGGTCAGGGTCTGGCTGAACCATGACAATTAACAGTGTGTAGTATCAGTCACATTTCAGCATGCAAATTTCACAGATTTCTACCAAAAAGAGCCTGAATAACACTTGCATGAAGGCTTAGTCAACTACAGCTGTGTCTTCCTCTGGAGGAACTCATGACAAGTAACCAGAAACAGCTCTGGTTGCCTCTTGTACAACATCTGGTATCTGGTATCAACAGATACATTCCATTCAGGCAGCTCATGAGAAATTCAAGCTCAAGCAATCAAGACAAGGGCCAGCCAAATATGACAAGTAGTATGGATGTCCCAGAAGTAGCTCTTAACACCCCTGAAGCTATCTTGTCTTTGAAAATCCCACTGCATCATCCTCTGATGACTGAAATTCACAACTGCTGTAAACCACGGAGACAGCTGTGAAAATCACTCTTCTGACCTAGAGTGGCACTGAAACCAAAGACTCATATGCTTCATTTTCATGAGATCAAGATACAGGTATGTGAACTTCCACTGCATGTGGTTCTAGTAAGAATATCACCATTACCAGATGTATGTTTCTAGGAATAGTTTTCAGATACTGAAGTTCTTCCAAGATCATTAATCCTAACATTCAAACCATCAGTAAAACCTGAGATCACCCCTGAACACAATAATTTGAGGGGATCTAACTTCTATAAGAAAACTAATAATTAAACATTATTGTTGCTAGAGTGGCATGCAAATAACCTTGCTGAGTGATAATGTTTTGCTTGCCCCAGATTTTCCTATTAGTTTTTATCCTACTGATGATCTGGAGAGAGGAAAAAAGGTAGAAATTTTTATCTAGTGTTTTTTTTACATTCAGAATGTAGGGCCCTTGCTAGATCATTCTGCCCATACCTCCATCCCAAGGCAGCTGAGAAAGGGCTGTTAGTAGAAGAGAAATGGATTGGATTGGTTTGGGGGTGCTGCAATTTCAGTTGCCTTGGCATGGGGGAAGGCAGAAATCAATCAAATTCATCTAGCTTTAAGATCTTATCAATATTAGAAGTGGTGATGGCCAGAAAAAAAGTGACAAGTAAGTAAGAAGCATGTTTTGTGTTACCTGCCTAAAGTATTGCTTTTAATTAATTTTGCTTTTTAAAAGCATTTTAAAGGATGATAGGTCATTTCTGTTTTTCAGTTATATACTACTATCCTTCAGAGAGATCTAAGATATTTCAACATACATTTTTCATACGAGAGCAAAGATTGTGATTTTTAGTATGTATCAAAGAAAATCTGTCCCCTGAAACTGACAAGAAAGGAAAAATAGTTTTAAATGTCAAAGGTCTGCCTATACATCATGAAAGTGTTATTCTGGTGACAAGTTAATTCATCTCTTAATAAGAGGCTTCTCTTACCTGCTCCTTGAACAGCTCTCGGAGTACTGTCATGCATTGTTGCAGTACTTGTTGATCATCTAAATTCTTAATGGTTGTCACAGCATCTCCAGTGACCACTGACATTAAAATGCTTTCTTTTCCCTGAAAACAAGACCTTATTAAGTATTTCATAAACAGTCCCTTTTAACTGCTAATGCAAAGATATTTTCAGCTGCAAAGCAACTGTTGTTCTAGAGAGAAGTGGGTTTGATTACTTGGAACAAAGGGTGCATATTCTGCAGTATTTATGCTCAAATTACTACATCTTCTGATGCCTTGTTCAAAGATCTGTTACAGTCAGCCCCTTTTAGAACTTGCTGAGCTCACTGAAGACTTCCTATCTACCTACTTAAAGGCTGTACCCTCCCAAAAAAATATTGATAGTGTTATTCTTGTGTGCACCTTCTTAAGTTTCAGTTTTGTGCTGGACTTTTACCTCAGCTGTACTCCATTTTCAAACTGTGGTGACAGAGAGTCTATTTAAATACAAGTTAGATATGTTTTTGATTAGACCAATACTAGGTTCTTACCAGCAGATTTTGGAGCAAGAAATTAAAGGTCACATCTACTGGTATTTCCTTCCACTTCATGACATCTGCTACCATGCAGAACTTTTAGAGGTGAAGCGGTGAGTAGGGAAGAGCACACAGGTTCTCAGTGTTGTTAAAGAACTCTGCCTCTCTTCTTTATGTAAGGCAATAACACTTTTTTTTCTAACTTTGATAACTAGTAGAGAATAGCTATCAAGCAAATGAAGCATTAAATGTAGGGTCTCTGGCCAGCACCAGCACACTGAATTTCTTGTAGCATAAGCTTAAGAGTACTGGAGGAAACTCATTAAAGCAAAGCTGTATGCAAGCACAAATCAGGCGGTAACAGAGCACAAATGTCACAGGATGGTTTCCTTTTGGAGTAAGGCATCAGGTTACAAAATGGCCTTTTAATTGCTACCAAGTAGTAAGCAGCAATTGTAGAAGTATGAAGAGGTATAATACAAATGTGTAATGTGTCTTCTTGGAACTGGCAGGGAAGAGAAATGTGATGTCAATCCACTGGTTTGAATTTGCTTTGAAATTTATGAGACTGACCCTACAGATCTGTTTCATGCAGAACTTGGTGTTTGTCTTTTCTTCTGCTATTCCAAATAGTTATTCAGACTAGTGCAAGCCAGAAAGCATTAGTAAGTCAGCATGATCTTTTTAACTGGATTTTTAGCTGATTTAATAATGGAACAGAAGTCCTCAACTGGATGTTACTAGTAGCATTATTCCCACATTAGTAGGTTTATATTAAGGTATTACAGCCTTGCCTTCAGTAGAAATTAAGAATGTACTTGCTTGTATATGAGTCTGTATCCAAATCATGGAAAACATTCCCATTTATTACAACAAAATATTGATGAGCTTTATCTTGATAAATAACACTGATTCTGCTTTTAATAGTTGCAGGTGGGGGTGTGGGTAGAAGAAAAATCTTGTTGTTCAGTAATTATTGCACCTAGATTTCAAACTGAATTTATGAAATGCCAAGAGAAAATAGAGTTGGGATGTATCATACCTCTGGATCCATATCATAGAAAACACTAAAGAGCCCACGTTGGCTGGAATTGGGTGGAACATGACCAAAAAAATCAGCTCCTTGAATTTTACTGTCCCAAAATCTATATGGAAACTGCAAAGCAATCTAGAAAGATATAGAAAAATGGAATTTAAGCATTTCATACCACCAAACTCATAACAGCATATGGGTATATCTTCTAATACATTTTCCTGTTTCCATACATTTAGACACAGTTCTTCCTATAAGTGTGTCCCAACAAAGAATATATGAACCTGTCCTCCAAGGGGGACAGGCAAAAGAAAAAATTAAAAAAAAAATAAATTGATGTCATAAATTGCAAATGCACAGAATATCAAATCTACAGTGGAAGTAATCGTGTAAAACATTCAAGAAATCTGGCAGATTTTTTTGAAAAACCTAATGTATAACTGAAATGAGTGGCATTCCTGTAATTTGAGTTACTTAATCTTGTCCTTAAATTTCAACATTCTTATAAACCTGCTTCTGGAATTACTTTGTTGCTGTTTTGTTCTAAGCACACATTTTACTGGGGAGCTTTTCAGGAGAGGCTGTGCTTTTGTATTGGGAAAGGGAGATTTTAAACTGGTAAAACACACAACTTGCAGTATTTTTTGCAAATACTTTATAAATTTACTAGGTTAAAATGTCTTGAAATAAACACATCATTAGAATTCTAAAAGATCCAAGACCATCATGAATCAAATTAGGTACAAAATGCTTAAGCCAAGAAATTCTTCTGTGAACAGTTTCTTAAAAAACACCATTAAATTGTGAAAACTAAGAAACAGAAATACAGGTGATCCTTGGTAACATTTTGCTCTCCTGGGCTACTGTATACAAGTAAAACATAAATGTATGTTTATGCATCAAAAATAAACTAAAATAAATATACTGCAAAAGCAACAGGGACAAAACAGCCAACGTTTCTATGAAAAGAAAATTAAAGATAATATGAAATCACTTACTTTCTCAATGACTCCCGCTCCCAAACTATTAATGGCTTTAATTTTTTTTTCTGAAAGTGGAGGATTAAACTGAATGACATTTTTCTGAAGAAGGGCCAGTGGTACAGTCACTAATACCTGAAAGAAATAGCTACAATCACAACAGTACCAAAACCCGAATACGGCACTTAAGCCTCACAGCATCCTCCTAATCTTGGATTATGCCAGTAGGATGCAGCACAATAATGCACCAGACATTCTAGATTAGTGTCTGGTTTTAGCTCCCATTAATGGGAAACACATGCCTTACATTCAGGTGAGAACAGATCCCACAGTTCACTGATTTTAAGTCATAGTCTGTTGAACTGCTTGCATCACAGTGGCTAACCATGCTTCAGTAAATGATAATCAATGGCCCTCAAATTAACAAACCTGTCTGTTTGAAATGAGAGCTAGTCAGTCAGTGGTTTGAATTCCTTCAGAGACTCCTTCTCTTTAAAATGCACTCAGTAACACTGTTGATGTCAATCCAATCTTTATCAAGTTTATGAATCATTTTAAAAATTACTGAAAGCTGCATTACTCAGCATGAAGAAGGTGGAGATACAGGGATTAAGAGAGACTGAGAAATAGGGGCTGTCAAATCCTGGAAATTTTAACAGGATAGACATGCTAAATGGGGTAAAGCTGAGCAGGGATTTGAACTAGATAACATAAATGTCACTTCAAAGACCAGATAAAAATCTATTTGCTTCATGTTTTTAGTACTACGCTTTATAGTCCTTAGTTTTTCAAATCAACTCAAATCTCAAGCATGTTCGCCAAAAATTAGGCTCTAGGACACCCAAATAAAGGCCACTAAAATACATGAATAGTCATCCTTGAATGGGGAGAAAATGGACTAAATAGTCTTCCAAGAGAAAGAAAATAAAAGGACATATACTGTGTATTCTCTAAAATTCTTATTCTTGAAGCATACTCAGTACCTTTTGTGTTGTCCACACTGTTCCATCTGCAGTAGTGACCTGCACTTCTTCACCAGAATAGTCAATACTCTGAACCTATTGAAAGACACACTGAGAGAGTGTACTACAAAATGTACATATGCAATGCAAATTCCAGCAAGAATAGCTAAAATAGCACTGGTCAGCAATCTAGAAAGTGAATAACACAAATTTCCAGAGAAATCCTGACAGACAAAATATAGCCTCCACAAAACTGAAAAAGAAAAAATCATCATGATTTTAACTTGTAAGACCATCGTATCCTAATATTTCAATACTGATAGCCCTCAGGGAGAATTTCAGAAATGTTGAAATTGTCCTCCTGGTTGTTTTTTAAAGACAAATTGAAACAATCACAGGCACAGATTCGCCTGGTCCCAAAGAATACAAATATCTGACTGGGTCCTTCAAAGCAATCCAAGACAGGCACTGCGTCAATGTTTTCTAGACTCACTGGGAAATTGAGCCGGATGTCCAGCCCTTCTGCCAACTTGTCAATCACAGTTGAATATCCCACAGTTAGAAGAGTGTGATCTCCAGCAAACTGTGCAAAAAATTCATTGTGGTCCCATGAGCGTGCAGATACCTGTGGACAGAACATAACTGGCTGTTTCTACTGGTGAGGGACTATGAAAGTTCCACAGTTTAGAACAAGCCACCCCAGCCCCTTTGCAACTGGGGAAAAAAAAAAAAGTGCACCACCAGAATTTATGGTAATGCTGACAAAATCAAAATGATTTTTTACCTAATGCTAGTAGAAAACATATGAATTTCTGTATTAAGAAAAGTCATAACATGGGTTGATCATTAGCAGGGAATTTATGGTTCTGCTTAGTAAAGAAAACAAGGAAAACAGTACAAAAATCCAGGTGAATTGTAGTGTACTTATTTCAGTTGTCTGTATCTATCAAAGTAATCAGATTTTACAGCCTTAGGACTTCATATAAAAATGGAAATACCTTATTTCCCAACATGAAGCGGAAAATAAAACACAAAAAAACCCAAATTCAATGGAATTTTTCTGTCACTTTGGAGGTTGTTCCAGGATACCTTTCATTGACCTTGTCCTCCAGCCCCTGCAATCTTACAGTTAATAAAACAGTGGTATTTGCACTAAGCAATTGCCACTTAGCAGTGAAAAATCTGAAACAATTCTCAAACTATTATTCAGGTGCCAATTCCTATCATTGCAGATGCATAAAAACAATCATATTTTGATTTTAAAATTGAAGCTAAGGTAGATTTTTGCATCTTTCTTAATTCCCCTGGACGCTCGTGGAATATGAAAACTTGACATATCAAAATATTTTCCAGTGACTGCTATGGTATAGCATTGTTTTGCAGATTTTTGTTACGTTCTTGTGTGCTTCTCAGTTCAGATTTGTACTTCTGCACATATCAGTCAGCTGTCCCACTGCTGTAGTACAATTGATGCTAAATGTTTTTAAATGTAGCAACAGGACTCAGTAAACAGTGCACTGCCAGCAATATGATATGATACTTTTGTATTTCCTGGAGCTGCTTGGTTAAAACTGAAGTCAGGAGGGCAGCCAAGTATCACTTAGCCAAGAGAGTACCTAGGAGTGGTAAACTGGGGCTCACCAGCAGGGAGTTGGAACACTTCAGGAGTCAAATGCGTTTGACAGAGACCTCAGGATAAATAGCAGGAAAGAGAAATTCCTCAGTTTGTAAAAAGAACTGAGAAGCAGAAGTCACACCCAGCATCTGAGGAGGAGTAACTCTCCTGTGAGTCATATCATCCAGCATCTCAGCAAAATGGTCAACTCCCTTCTAAACATCTATTCTCAACTTCTACTTAAAGAGCAACTCAATGGAAGCACATCAGGAACTCCCATCAGATTAAATATGGCAGTGTTGGACTCAGTGTCTCAGTGTTTTCAAACAACAGATTGTGGGGGTAGGAATAGTTAGGATAGCTGATTCTTCTTCTAGGGCATAGAATGGATCAAGTGATTTCTCCGTCTTACTTCTGTCTTCTGTGAAACTCAGTCACTCCAGAACACAGCTGTCAAAACTCACCTGAGAGAGATTGCTGCCACAGGCATATTCCAAATTACTGAGATGGAACTGTAGTACTTTTTCTTCCAGCTCACTGAACTGGATACCAGACTCCTGAATAAAGGCTTTATAGATCTCTTGTATTTTTTCTGTGAAAGAACACATTTAAAATAAGAACATTTGACAATTTGTCAGAAGTTCTGCTGCATTTAAACATGCTGTTCCCTGGCTCACAAGATTTTCACACTTATTGTTAATTTGTACCAAGATGTTTTTCCTTTCATAGAACAAAACAAAACAAAAAACAAAACAAAACAAAACTGCAAGATCTTTCCAGTGATAGAGTACAGCTTTGTTGTTTACTCACAGGTTTCTGAATGAGACAGGAGAGAAATTGTTTAGCTATCATAATATACAGTTGTAGATTTCAGGTAAAATACACTTTTAAGATAATAGAGGATCCTTGCAAATAAATCCTGATTAATTTTTACTAAATCAAACAACTGAGAAACCTGATCTAGGGCTCACTGAAGAACATAGGAGCTATTAATTCTGTCTTACAGAATCCATGCTGAAGAGATTTGGAAGGCAGACATTTCTGAGCAAGTTTATTTTTTGCTGTTGAGTTTACAAGCTGTAAGTGTGGTGGGAGGCGTTACCAATGGAGATGGGACTATTCTTGCCAGCAGAAGGCTTTGATCAGGCTCTTTTTTAGGCAGATTTGTCAAAAAGCACAAGAGCTAAGTCTAGCTATGGCCTGCTTCAGTCAGAAGCACGTCTTCTGAGCTGCTAGTGACACTAGTTGTTCTGAAAAACCTACCTCATGAAAACAAGCTACAATGTACATAATATATACAATGAATCTAATATATACAATATCAGAAATATCTATTGGATTTAAGGTCAGATGGACAGCCATGCACTTCTAAAAGTGTCTGATGTAAGAGACAATTTAATATGAACTTTATGAACACAGCTAACATCTTCACTTTTGCAATACATGTCTCACTTACCACCAAGAGGAACATCTTGATGTTGGGTTTTATCTTTCCTCCACTCAGAGACAACATCTAGGATGGCATTGAAATGAAAGTCCATACGTTTATCAATAGTGGGATCTGTTATCCTTCCACCTTCCTGGATCAAGTCACATTTCTCCCCTAGTTTGTGCATTTTAATGCCAAGCTTAAGAAAAAGACATTTTATTGCTTTTTTAAGTATGGAAAAACTACAGCACCCAGCCTTCTCAATTACCTAATGTAAGGTGAATGCCTCACATTTAAGTGATACTGTTTAAAAAACATCAACAACTTAACTCAGAGTAACTCTTGCTCTCTTCAAACTGGAATACCAACAATCCTTCTATCTGTTAATTGTCCACACATTTGGTTTTTTTCCCCACTTTTCCATCCTCTCCTTTACTGAGGATTCAAAGAAACCTCCTCTGCAACTTTTCTGCAGGCAAGGACTAGTACAGAAATTTAGAGTCTGGTAATGAAACATGGTGAACCTGTATTTCTACCTCAATTTATTTTCTAATTCACAGTTAAAATCAGTTACTTTCTACAACTTTCTGGTGTATAAGGCCCAAACAGTTCCCTGAATTCATTGGATATTGCTTGCCAGTTACCACCAATGTTAATAACATCCAAGCAAAGAAAGAAATTATTTGGAGTTAAACCTTGCTTTGCTTGTCCAATCTTCATTGAAAACACCACAGAGCTAAATTCGTATAAAGATAGTTTTTGCGTTCTACAGATCAAAAATTTTGCAGAAAAAAATCACAAAATATACTGCTAATTTCTTCCTATGGCCTTGTTCCTTAGGGCATGCTCCAGTGTTTTTCATATATCCTCACATCTCTCTAGGCTGTTGGTCACCACTGCAGATCTTAAGAGTACACCTGTACTTTCAATGAAAAATGACATTAAATGACCACAAAGGGATGAGTATCTGAAGTGTACACAGAAGTCATTGGTCCCCATTTCATAAATAAAACATGTTTTTTTAAAAAAAAACCTAGAATTTCTTCATGGCACTATAGGATGCTAAACAATTCAGATGTCATGAGCTGGATTTGCATGTCTCTGAGCAAAACCCATACTCAGGTTCCACAGGGAGAAATTCAGATTCCAACCTCCAAAAAACCTAAACCAAACCAGAAAGTAATGAGAATTTTTAAAGAAATTGAACCACAGCATGTTTGCATCAGTAGCAATTTAGTTGTTAAGACATACTAATCTTAATTTGCACAGGATTTAACTAGAAATATCGAGAGGCAGCATAAGCAAATCCATCACAGAAGCAGTAGCCTCCCACAGTAAAGTCTTTCTCAGTCCTAAGGAAGGCTTCTGGGGACCTTTTATGTTACTATCTCTAGAAACGAGGAATAAAAATGGTTTCTTCCAGTTCTGAAGCTAGAGCCACCTTGTTTTTCTTTACATGATGTACCTGAAACCATTCTACAGCCCTTCTCTATTCCCAACTGTTATCAAAGATATCTTAGCAATGTGGAGTTTACTTACAATGCAGAACAGGATTTTAATCATGTCACAAGGACTCCCACCCTTACCCAGCCACCTGAGCCTGGCATTAACAAGTTTTTCACTAGTGATAATCATGACCACAGCAGGAACCCACTTGCTCACACATTAGTGCCATGGGGTTGTTGACACATCCATTGACGATTTGTGCGCCTCTTCCAACAGTGACTCCCGTGAATGTCTTATCGTCCCACACTCGGCCTCCAATTCTGTCTTTAGCTTCTAAGACAATGACCTGTGGCAAAATGCAGCTTAGTAAATTGGAAGATTTAATTCTATTAAACATATCTGTTCAGCTCCAGAGCAAAAGAGAAAAAAAAACCACAAAAAAAACCCGTGAGCAATCCAGCAATGTTAGCAATCTTAACACTATTTCATTTCTGGATTATTCGTAGTTAATTTATGCATTTAAATCATCTTAGAAAGGTTACATTTTGGGATATGCATATACAAATATAACTGTTACTTAAGAAACAACCCTAACAAAAATAAGCCTTCTTTTTAAAAAAGCTGAAGATTTTTTCAGGAAATCTCAAAACTGGAGTTTAAGGCATGCTACAGGCTGTTAAACACAATGATCTGGGTGCACTGTCTGTTCAAAATGTATGCTGCATGCTGTTTAATTTTAGATACAAATAAATGCTGGTTTTAAACAGCAGGTTTACTCAGTAAAACCCCAGATTTCACAAATTAATTACGGTACCCTATACATACATGTTTTTAATAAGAAAGTACACTTTTTCTTTTTTTTTCTTCATTTTCAAAGCAGAGGAAGTCTGATTTTTTTAAGTAATGTACTCTAGAGCTTCCTACCTTAATTCCAAAGTTGTGCAGTTGTCGGGCTGCTGCTAATCCTGCTGCACCAGCTCCAACAATAATGACAGATTTCTAAAAAATATTAAAGCATTAAAATAAAAATAGTTGGAAATAAAAATTGTAATTTCACTCTTATTTGCTGAAGGTAAAAATGTTTGTAGGTTTCAGAAGTCTAGACTCTCTCGTCATCTAAAGTAATCTGTGATAACTTTTAAAGATGGCAGTGCATTTAATATAGTAAAAAGATAAGTGGTAGCTTTGAAAATAGTTAAACTTCAAAGAACGTCAAAAGAAGATGCCTCAGTTTCTTTTAACAGAAAGACCTGAAGCTATCTGTAACAAAAGTAAGAATCTAATTGAATTTATCAGACAAGAAACATATTTACCTTGAAAAGATTTCAATCATAGATTGGATTGACCTAGTAAAATCTATTTTATAAATGAAAAACATCTACAAATAGATATTTAGGTGTTCCAAATAGGTGTTCCAAACATGACTTATAATTTCAAGGAGATACTCTGTTACAGAACACATTAATAAGTTTTGGGTGCTATTTAACAACTTGCTAGTCATAAACATGTTCCCTTTAGTTCTTGCAAACTAACATGGAGTAGCAGTTTTCTCACCTATGGAAGCAGAGGTGTATTCTAGGAGCCACAGAACCTGTACATTTTTTACACAGTTCCCTTCCACTTGGACAGCACATGGGACACACAAATCCATGGGAATGAACTCCACAGATTTTAGTGGGAAAAAATCCTTTCTAGAAGGAGTCTAATTCATGTAGTTTCTATACCCATTGAAGGCCTAAGAGAGCGATGTTGAAAACTTTCCACTTATTAGGTTCTAGATGTAATTTTACCAATAGTTTCATCCATTTATGCAAATGAGCCAAAAATCCAGAACCAAAAAAATTTTTGCATGCACCATGTAGTTTTACAACACTAATAATGTAGAGCTTATTACAACAACTTACATTGTGGTATTCCTTAGGAAGAAGGTACTGGTCGGGACTGACAGACAAAATCCCTGTATTAATTAGCCCTTTCCTTGTCATAAAATACAGGATCCTCTCCATTTCCTGTACACAGCGGATCCGAACAAGCCCCCGAACAATTATATGGTGGATACATTTTTGAGGGGTGAGAGCCTCCTGCAAAGGAGAAAGGAAGAATAGAAAATTGTTGATTTTCTAATATTCTATTTATTCATATGTTTACATCATATTTAAACTGTAAACCAAATGGTAAAAAATGGTGACTCAGGCTTATGAGAGCATTTTAAAAGAATTTTTGTGGAAAGTTCTTATTAGCAAGCTTTACACATTAAGGTAACAGTTTATGAAGCAAGATTAGCATGGAATAAAACCAAATGAGTCTACAAGAGACTTCTGATAACTCCATGGTATGTTCCATTACTACAGGAATGATATTGAAATGGATTCTTATTTACAAAATGAATCTACATGGTGGCAATGTTCACAATGGCATTCCAGTAAAATCCATTCCAAAACTGCATTCTGAGGGAAAAGGAGATTAATATCCAAAACCTTTCACATAAATGTAGGCTTCCAAATCAGAAAGGTTTGGTATGTGGAACTTTGGTATGTGGAAAGCAGTTCTATTGAAGGCAGTGCCACAGGTTTAGCCTAAATGAAAAGACAATCACTTCCCTGCCCAACAATAAGGTTAAAAAAAAATAAAATCATAAAGCACCACAAAACACTGTTTAGATGTGTTCAAGCATCCCTTTAAAAAGTTAAGAGCTGGGCAGGCACTGTAGAGTTTTAAGAATTTCAAAACTTTTGATTTTTACTGCAGAAGAAGCTCCTATGCAAGAAGAGGAAGAGGGAGAGAGGAGAAACAAAAAACTCTCAAGCCCAACAAGCCCCCAAAACACAGCCAATCTTAGAATGGATTTTCAAAAACATGAGAGAAATTTCTCAAATCCAAGCGAGTCCCCATCCCAGAAAAGCTGCTATTATTTTTAAACAAACAAATCATCATCTCTTACCTTGCAGTTTGTGTACCACAGAGCCAAAATCAGGTTTCTCAATGCCAGGTACATGGTAGGGTCTCGTGAATATTCTGGGAACTCATAGAGCTCATCCAGTTCCATGACATCTGGCCTCACACAAAGTGCTTTCCCACATTCATTGGGCTGGTAAAAAGGCTGGAAATACTTGTTCATGCCTGCAACTGAATAAAGACATACCAGGAATTAGCCATACTCCATCATACCTTTATCGCATCCTTCTCCCTCTAAAACAATCCACTGACTTCACACAGATAGCAAGGAAGCTTTCCAGCCTCTAGGCACCTCCAGAATGATGCCCTTTACATGGCTCTCCTCTCTCCTGCCCTCTGGGCTGTGCATTTATTATTGTCCTGCTGCCTCATGGGTCTGCCTTGGACCTATCAGAGCTGAAGTTTCATCAAAGTAATGTTTCGTGGCACTCCAGTGCCATGAGGAGTCCAAGGAGTAGGATCTAAATTCACGTCTGAGGACTAGTATCACTGTACAGACTCAGACAGTACTCTGAACTCCTTTCTTCTTCAATTCCTAATGCTGCCCAGAGAGAGTAATAATTAATCATCTTCCATGTTCAGTATTGGTAGCTCTGTGTAATGAAGTTTTCTGTTAAGCAGATATAATATCTGTTGAACATATGAACGGATTTATTTTTCAGCACCTAAGGAGAACAAAGCCTACTAAGACAACACAGAAGCTGAAATTTCCTCAAAGCACTCTTTCTGAGATGAGTATGACAATCCTGAATTAACTTTCTCAATACCTGACCTATTCTGCCAATCTGCACTCCCAGGTTGTCACTAGCAAAACAAAAATATCCTACAGAGAATCTGAGTGCCTTAAGAAATCAATTTTTTTTCTTAAAAACCCCAAAGATCCATGATATCAAAACTAGCAGAATCCTGGGGTTTTTTGATAAATCTTCATTTCCTTGAGAATGCAAACAGTCTTTAAGTAGCTGCATGGTAATTTCCTGTTTTTATACACAGTGGCATGCAGAAAGCCGCTGCCGTCTGTGCTTACTCCCTAAAGTAAAGCCTTAAGAAATGTATAACATTTATCTTACAAACAAGCAAAGGGCATCAAATGACAGAGGCAGTCACAGGGAGACTGTGTATTAGTGCTGAGAACAGAACCAGTGTTCTGAATCAGGGGAATTAATGTGCCTTATAAACTCAGTTATAAGACAAAATTTACCACACCTGTTTAAGCAACACAGCCCTGCAGATGGCCCTTACCAGTCACATTAGGCACGCTCTTTAAGTGCTCTAACTTCACAAGGTTGGATTCACCAGGTAACCGATTAGTGCTGGTACAGGATGGACTCATGCCCACGCAGTCTGGATAATATGCAGCTAGAAAGGGAGCTGCCACACTGTCTTTCAGCAAAGGAGGGAGTATGAGCATGGAGTACCACCAATGGTCTGAAACTTCAGCCACTCTCTGGCCAAGCGGAGAAGTGAAGGAAAGAGGGGAGAAGAGAACACATCAGTACTTTAGAAACGTTGGACAATGAACCAGTTTCCCCCCTCCCTCCAAAACTGATACCAAAAAGTACTGGAAGTATCAATCTCAGAATTGTAAGTCATAAAGACATTTTCTCTCCCTCTTTCCCCTTCCTCAGCATGACACAGAAAACCTGTAGTGTTGATCTCTTCTCAGACATGGAGCTGCAACTTCACAAACTCCACACCATGTGGAAAGCAAACAAATGAGACATAACAACATATCTATGCCTTATCCAGCCCTTTATAAAACATTTACAGTCACTTATGCATCCAGAAATTTGAACTAACTGATCAATTTAATTCAGATTCTGCTATCCCCATCAAAGACCTTCTGGAACCTTAAGAAGTGCTAATGATTCAACCTTAATTTACAAGTCAGACATGCATGAGGGAAACAAAGCCACAAAGCTTCTACAAGAGTCAATAATAAGCTTGAATGTGTTCCCTCTGATAGCATGTCCCTCTTGTGAGCATGGCAGATTGAACATATCTTCATATGAAATCAGAAATGCAGGGTGACATGATTACAGAACCCTTCAAACACCAACATACATCTTCTATGTACATTTTGTATTACGAGAGAGAAAAACATGTTTTGGTATTCTCTTGCCGTCTTCAAAACAGTGAGAAAAGCCTAACTAAAGATAGAAATCACCTGAAAGACAAGAAAATTTTAGGATGTGGAATTTTACTTGAAAGCTGGCAACTGAATACTATTTAGCCTGATCAGAAATGAGAATTAAGAATAAACTGAGTCAAAGGCTACAACTGAAGGACACCACAAACCATTTGAAAGCTACTTAGTATGGCAAGGGAAAAGAGGAAAAAAGATGAGAAAATAAAAGGCCCTAGGTTCTGTTGCAAATAGTGTCTGACAGTTTCCTAAGTAAAATGCATAAATACTGACATAACTGGCCAAAGAACCAAAATTAAAAAGGAAATAAATATGTCATGCTTTAAAATTGCTTTCATATTCTAGGACAAATAAGGAGGAACAGCCACTACTCACCAAGTCCTCAGGCATGGAACACTGGTCTGAGCCCTCAGTCTGAAAGAAAATTGAATGGTGTGAGAGCTATTCTTAAGCTGTACCGAAAAAAATTAAGTATAACACAAAATAATTTTCTGTGGGATAATTCTCTAAATTAAAATAAAACAAAAAAAAGCACTTAGTGTTAGCCTTCTGTAGTAGACACGATTGTTAAAAAAAAGTAGAGAAATGCATAGGTTAAAAACACAACACACCATAAAGCAAAAACACTCTAAAAAATGTTTATCATTTGTTAAGTTACTTTCTACTGATCAGACATATGGCACTTCAAAGACTCTTTCAAATTTCAGGAATTATCTTCATGCTAAAGCTGAAACTTTTCATGTAAAGCTCCATGACAGACTTGATAGCAATTAGGAAAAGTTCATTGAGCTTTTCAAATGCTTTCCTCAGTAATGAAGAAAGACCAAACAGATTTGATAAGAACATTTAGGTGTATGTCTATTTTGTACATGCTTATAATAATCCCCTAGCTGAAGGATTTTAAAATTGACTGTGTAGACAAAGGTATTTCAGATACTTCTTTCTTGACATTTCCTGTCAGAAAACAAGAAGTCCAAGCAGCATGTAGGCCTCTCACTGTGCAGCTCTCCAGGCCATCAGACTATCATTTTGACATTAGAGACACTGAGCAGCAAGCAAGAAGAAATTAATTTCTGCAAACAAGAAACACCAACTTGTTAAGTTTCAATATGAGCAAAACTGTTGTGTGGTACCTTGGTGGAATTGTTCAGTTTCATACCACATCTGTAGGTTTTTGCTATTTGTGGTGTCAGCTGGATTTCCTTTGTCAGCTGACGCCATTTACCACATTCTGGCTTTGTGCACTGTACCTACAAGTCAAAAAACAAACATGTTTTTACTTGTTGCTTGTGATTACAGATAAGATTAGTGCAACTTAAATAACCAATTAGAAAGAAGCCAGATGTGAGAAAGTTGTAAAATATAATTGTTAGACACATTCTTGTGTAATCATCAGGTCATAAGAGGTGTTTGATCTACAGAAATCTTGTACTCATCTCCTGCAAAACTGAATTTCTGCACAGAATCTAAGACCAAAATTAATTCAATTCCCCATTACTGTGGTCTTTGGTGGACTTTGCAAGCATTACTTCAAAAATATATTCTTCATCACTTAAAGAAAAAAAAAATACCTCAAACAAAACACCACTACCACAACTTCCTTACGTTCCCATCTTTCTTCTGCTCTCTTTACCAGGGAAATACAAAATCGGATTTCAGAGTTTTTCACACTTATACTTTCCCTGCCAAATCTTATTCTACCTGAAAATCACAGCTTCTGCATCACTGAAAAGTAACAGAAGGTTGGTCTTTGTGGGGTGTGGAGAAAGTCTCTTACAGTGGAGAAGCTGACCAGAATTTTTATCTTGAGCTTTTCCACAATTCTCTGATACTAGGAAAAAAACCCCACAAAATCTCAGCTGACTTCTGTTTGAACAGCAGAATATCAGAAACACATCAGAACATCATATTTCTATTAAATAAATCACCTTTCACCTCACCCAGTAAGGAAGCTGTTGATCAGCCATAAAGGCTTTTGGACTGGGCTCACTTTTACCATTGCTTGTCCAAATCCTTTTCCAGGCAGTGTATTTCTCATAACCATCTTTATGGCTAAGAAGAAAGAGAAAACAGCAAGCAGTCAGAAAATTGAATATCTAGTTCACTTCAAGCAATAGCAGTTACTCTAAAATTAAATATTTTATATAAGGACAGAGAAATAAGTCTGTAGAGAGCACTGTATTTCTGCTGTTAAAAGGAGAGAATCACGGCTCTTACGACAGCAATAAATTATATCCTGACCATTATGTCCAGTTGCTTATGAGCACAATTCCTGGTGTGTAAGGCCTGCACTGAGTGATGGGTACTGCTGAGCACATAAGCACACAAAAGTCTTGATAGAGCTGGATGTAACTCCCACTCAAATAGGAGGGAACTTGGGAATGAAAGCACTCTGTCAGCCTGACAAGAGTCTTCATGGTCACTGAACCACAAGAGTTAAACTGATTTCTAACTGTTTTTTATTGTACTGCTTTAGAGAGGCAAGGTCTCCCGAATGCACAGTAAAGTCAACTTATAAAGGAAAACACATTTACTCATATTTCTTCTCATAATTTAAAATTCTTGGACATTGTTTTTAAAAAAGACAAAAGCTTCAGAATAATTGCACACACAAACCAGCCTGCCTAAACTAACCAGTTTTGTTCACGCTGCCGTGTTTAAGTTGATTAGTCCATACAACACCTGCAGTTTTATCATCAGTGTATAAGCCTCACTCTGACTAAAGCAAGCACAGAGGACCAATCTTTGTATTATGTTTATGTACATGATGCTTCAACAGCTGCCGAGTTTTAATAAGCTCTGAAAGGACACAACCTTAATTGGTAAATCTACCTTCGGTAATAGTGGTCAAAACATTCATTGCAGAAGTGTTCCCCACAGGACAGATGGTACCATCTAGATGTATACCCATTTTTTGCACATCTGTAATGCAGGAGACATAGAATTAGTTTTATAGTACATTTAGGGAAAGAAAAAAAAAATCTTTCTATTGACAGTAGCACGTTCTAGAATGTGAACAAAATATTCAGAACAAGCCAGGGCTTTATGTTAGATTCATGAAGACAGACTTACACATGGCACTACAGCCATACAAATCACAATAAGGTCATTTCAATTGTCTCAAACATTTCCAGTTTCCAAACTAAGCAACACCAGATGCAAGGGAGGCAAAGTGTACAACAATGTGCAGTTTTATAGTTGGTCTGGCTTCCAGCAGCCTCCCTCTAACAATGGTCAACTGAGCCTGTCTTTAGTACCCTTTAAGCAGGCATTTCCTGAACATGAAACAGTGAATATGTGCTGTGACACACTAAGCATTTTGGAAACGTGTAAGAAGACAAAACTCATCTCCACAAGAACTTAGAGTTCCTTTATTTCGTTGTATTTTGTTCCAGTATTAGTGCAGAGTTGGGAGGGATCATTTAAAACTAGCATTTTTCTTGTACATGGGATCAATTGATTCATAAGTTATTACAATGTTCTGTCCCCAGAACAACTGACAAAACTAAAAAGGCAAATCTGAACACAAAACAGATGTTGCCTATTTTTTTCTCATGAACAACTTGTGATTTTAACCCAGTGAGACAAAACCCTAAGGAAGCAGTACACATTCTGGGCATTTGTTCTTTACTACTCTCAAAAAATATCCATTACAAAAATTACATTCATCAGACAAAGCAACTGTTCTTCACTTAGGATACTCTCATTAAACTCAATGAAATTAATCAAGATAAATGCACAACGTAAAAAGCAGTGACCTCAGCTACTAACTCAAATAGCCACGAAATGAGCTCATCTCAAATAGATAAAGTTGAAAGTATGTACTTGGTGGGGTGGAAAAGATCAAAATCAAAATGTTAAAATAACAATTCAAGAAGATGAGTAAGCAGTATGCATTGTTTCCTGAACAAAAACTGTAATATCAACAGTGCTGATCTCACAGGTGCTCACTTCCCAGACAAGTCTCTCAGGCAAGTGCCAAAACACTTGGCTTCCCTTCCTTATGATTGTAACATCTAGAATACATTGACTTCCAACCACCAAAGAATAATCCATGGATATAACTAAATGAAGCAAGTAATTAGTTATATTTATTTTTCAGTGCTATAAAGAAGGAAAGTTTGCCTCAATTATCAGGGAGGGAGGAGCGCTACATAACTACAGTGTGCCTGCTTCATAATGAGGTCTAACATGTTGCCTATTATAGGTATACCTTGCCAATATTATGCATTCAAAACCACCAAGGTCAGAATGCAAAAGCGCTTGTGAAAGTGCAGAGAAAGTGAACAAGAACAAACAGTTCAGATAAGAATGACTTACCTCTCTTCTAAGACGTAAAATTTCAAGGCTAGAATCTCAACTCAGCCTGCAAAGCATTCCAGTGAAAGAGTGGTAACAACTTTCTACAGTAAATGATGGTTTCAGTTTCCATCTCGAAAGCAAGTTTAGTTTTCTCAGATTACACTAACATGCTTTCACAGAAGCAAGGCATGTTCCAGAGGACAGCATTAATAACATAAATAAGTATATCCCAAAGATACTCTGTATCTGAATTAGCAACTTGCACAGGAGAAAGTTATTGACACCAGGAATAACTTGTGACATTTTCCTGGCATCTTAAGATTCCTGTTAGAATTATCTTTTAATTCTCTACATTTAGATATGAAGGAATTTTTCAAAATACAATTTGAATCTTAAACTTCAGCTGCAGATTTAGAAAGTCCATGAAAAATGCAAATAAAAAGTAACAAACCTTTCTGCTGCACTGGCAAAGCAAACGGGACATGTTGCAGTGCATCCAGCTTTTTCACACTTTCTGTATTTCTTCTCTGAGGCTTCATCATCATCATCTGCTGCTTCAGCTGCTTTCTTCTTCACCTAATAAAGAATAGCTGGAATCTGACCATAAATGACACAAATACATCTTCCACAAAGCAGCATTCAGACAGTCTTGCAGCTTGTGAGTGGCATTCTGTAGTTAAAATGATCCTAATTAAAATCTTTGTAGCCACTGTGAAATGGTTGCAGCATGAAACAGCTGTCAAATTAGGTCAGATTTTTCTACTTTAAAAAAAACAAAAAAAAACAAAAACCCACCCAAAAAAAACCCAGACCCACAGTAAGACTGGAAATATCATTTATATCTAAAAATGCCTTGCCTTGGTCTAATTGATGGCACTGAAGAAATTATAAGCAAAGCTTACAGTTTAAATAGTATTTTAAGCTCCATCATGTGTTAACGAGTCAAGTCTCATACATTAGTTTTATTTCTCCTTTGGAAAGTCTCCTCTTTTATAATACTAACTGATATTTATTACAAGTGCCAATCCTATCTGTGCCTCAAATATAATATTAGGGTAAGTTATGGGCATTTTTTTGATACGAAACTAAATACCTAGTGTCTCTTCTGGGCCTCAAAGGTACTGTGAATTATCCTGTTTTAGGCCTCTGCCTGGATGGGCAGACAGCTTTGTCTGACTGTACAGAAATCCGTGACTGTATTTTTAATGCATTAAGTACTTACAGGTTATATAGAGTATTTATCTTTTCTGAATACTGTTTGCAAAATGAGACACTTGATCTGTTTATTCACAGAATTAACTCAGTCTCCTTCCCTGGGCCTCAGTACTCTAAGACGCAACTTACCCACAAGGAAGCCCACTTTCTTTACAAATGTTAATAGAAAATAAAAAATAGCAAAGTACAAACCCATGTGTTTTTAAATTATTATAAATACCTGTCTTCCAGAACTCCTCACAGGAAGGTTGTCCGGAGACTGATCTGAAGAAGATGCCTTTTTCTTTGTTCGTACCCTTCCTGTTGACATTGTATTGTTAGAGCTGAAAAAAGGTAGGCAATAGTTAATTAATTTAAATTGCTTGCCTTTGCAGAGCTAATCACAGACACTCACAATACTACCTTTCACAGAGCTACCTAGGTAAGAATCTGTCCAGCTTGACTGTTAATTCGAGGGGAAAATGGGAATGAGGCATTGCGGGAATGGAACAATACGACTATTTTAAACTAAATTCGTAGTTAAGATTAGATCCCTGAGTACATCTTGACAGGCTGTTCCAGACCAGCATATCCTGGATTTCAGTAATCTGATTTGCATTACGTGAAGACCTGGACTGGAATTTGGGTTGGCAAAGTGAACAGACATCAGCTCAGTGCTGATGCAAGCATTCAAATACCACTCAGAGTAACACTCATCCTGCTAACTACTGATTTATTGGCAGCAAGAGATTTGCACTGTAAAGCACTTTTCCAAACAGTGCACTGAAGAGATGGTTAATGCCAGATGAACAATCAGTTCCAAGACTTGCACAACCACCTATGAAAAGACACCAGAATTTGAAGTCTAGACTGCCATTATATTGCACCTGTAAATGATTGGAATATTACAAAGTTTGTTGTTAAGTATTCTATAGGACAAAATAAAAGATTTACGGCATGAGAGCGCTCTGTAGCTGTCTTTGACAGCATTGGTAGGAGCATAGAATGAACCACAGTTCCAGTAAACTGGAAAGCATAGAGTGTGAAAAAGTATGATGCAGAAATATGAAAGCATATTTAAAATGGTATTATCAAAGGCATTCTTTTCACAGGGGATAAAGCACAAAGACAGCCTAGAGGAAGAAGTAAATCTAAAGTGCTCTACAACATACGGAAAAGAAGTAGAAATATATTCCTTGTACTACAGCACTGCATCATGAATGTTATCTTGTTCTAATAGGGATCAGTTTGTAATTATGTTTTTGGGAGGGTTTTTATATATATATATATATATATATATATATATATATATTTCTCAATTCTCCCTATTTCAGGATGCAACCTCCTTATTCAAGCTGTCAGTGATGGACAAGGCAGCAGTATCTTCATTCAGAAATTCCATTAAAAGTCAAGGTAACAGGAGGAGAGTGGAATTTTTACAAAATTTTATATTAAGCTGATCCAAGTCAAGTAAACTGGTGCTTCACTCTCCTCTCAAGAGAGAAGAAATTATTTGTGAGAGGAAGAGAAATCACATGAGGATATCTACATAAGTGAAAAATTAGTGAATACAATTCAAACAACACAATACAAAATTAAACTTTGTTTCTTGTATGTGTCCCCTCCAATTATAACTAGCCAGAGGTAGGAAAAAGATCATTAAGTTAAACTCTGTTACCTAAAAAAAAAAAAGAAAAAATAGAAAAAAAAATTAGCATCACTTCACTGCAACTTACCACTGTATGGGTGTGGATGAGGTTGGAGAGTAAAGAAAACCAACCAGTTTCATTTACATGAGATTTCCTTAAACTGCTGTGAACGCCCAGAAAATGGTGGCTTTTTTCCCCCTAGAGCTTTCTTTATGTAGGTATCAGTGGCACAACAGTATCTCTCTGTGTCACCTAAGCTTCTGATGGTAAATTATCTTCTGGAATGCCATGGTCCTTACAGTCAGAGGCTTTCAACTGAGCAAGGAGCCCTGAGCAAGGCACCAGGTGACTCATTTTGGCGACCATCAGGTGATCAGTCTGCCGCTGCTGTGGGGCTCTTTTACCCAAGGAGGGAAAAGAACATGCAAATTTTGTATTGTGTATGTGGGGAGTAGAAAAAGGGTTAGTTTCCAATCCCTAGGAAGTTTGGTAAAAATATTTCAGATTCAGAGATTTCTGAATCTATTTTGCTCCTACCCCTTCTACTGAAGGGGTAAAAAATATGTCTGTGATTCTGTAGAATCAGATGGAACTCTGCCCATATTGAAAGATATAGGTCAGTTGTACAGAATTTGCAGAAATATTTTTGCTCTTACACCTTCAATAGGGGTAAGCAGGAGGTGGGGAGAAAGAGATAAAAAGAGCAGTTGTAGGATACTTGCTCCCCACTTCCCCTGATAAAACCAAAAAACACCCTCCCAAAAAACCACAAATTTTTATAGAACAAACAAACATAGCTGACTCTGCTAAGCTTTACGTGACTTTGCACACTATCCTGTAGACATCTTACTGGCTGAGAAAATAAGCCCTTTAAAAGGAGAGAGATGTGTAATGCGCTGTCACATTCGATAACGTTTCATCCGTCTGTAGTGCGTGGCCTATATTGGAAAGCTTAGTGGGGTTTACCTGCACGGTTGGAAGCAAGTTTGTCTTTGGGGAAGAGAAAATAAATTAAGAAACCACACAGACAGACACACCGTCAGAGACAGAGAGGAAGCGAGAGCAGCCTGATTAACACGGGGAGTGCACACACCTCTAAAACTCAGCCCGAGTAAAGCAGCAGCAGCAGCAGCAGCAGCAGCGGCGGCG